>NW_004955431.1:7208305-7216722 GCF_000276665.1 Chinchilla lanigera | reverse complement strand
CCCACAAAGAATGGCTATAATTAAGAAATCAACCAATAATAAATGCTGGAGGAGCTGTGGGGAAAAAGGATCCCTTCTCCAGTGTTGGTGGGAGTGCAGACTGCTACAACCACTGTGGAAGTCAGTGTGGAGATTCCTCAAAAAACTAAGACTAGAGGTTCCAGTTAATGGACCTATTCACCTTCTTGGTATCTTCCCAAAAGAATTAAAAACACAAAACCACAGTGGTATATGCACAACCATGTTTATAGTGGCATAGTTGGTAATAGTCAAATATTGGAACCAACCCAAAAGCCCATCAATTTGTGAATGGATGGAGAAGATGTGGTTCTTTTATATAATGGAGTACTACTCTGCCATAAAAAGGGATAAACTTGAGCCATTTCTAGGTAAATGGATGCATCTTGAGACCATTCTCTTAAGTGAGGAAAACTGGGCACACATGTATAAATATCACATCGCTTCCTGGTGTGAGAAACCAAAAGTGTAAATAAGGACCAAAATGTATAATAGGTATTGTGAAATAGGAAGAAAATGTTCAAATAGGGAGGGGAACCAGGGAGGGAAGAGGGGGAAAGGAAAGAAGGGAAAAGTAAAAAAAAAAAAAATAAGAAAAGAAGGAAAAAACAGAAGCAAAGCTTTTGTAAATGGGGAAGGGAGGAGGGATTCAAGTGAGGCTAAGGGGAGGGGGAGAAAAAAGAAACAAGTTCTATCATGTACAGGTACAAATTCTGTATGATGAATGTGGTCATTGTGTATATCTAAAATGTACCAATAAGATCTGACTGGAGAAAAAAGTAGAGGAAAGCAAAATCACCCCAGATGAGGGGAGAAAAGACAAGAATGTAGGTTGGTTAAGTGACTAGAGATACTGAATGCCAACGAATGTTTCATTGTTTACTGTAACATAGGTATAATGTGTAGATCCCTCTTGGAAATTTTAAAATATAAGAATATTAAACAGGAACAGCAAGCTAGTACAATTTTTTGTGGCAATTTTTGATGGGAACTTTACAAGTGTGATACAATCCATTTGTTGCAATAATAACTTTATCTTTGATAAGAGTTCATCACATGCTTTATTAGTACCCTCTATTTGCTAATCTCTCATCTTCTCCACAAGAAGGGAAAAAGTCACTGCTATTCTGTAAATGGTATAGGGTTTTAGGTATATGAAGAGAAATTTGACTAAGTGTTTTTCATTAGACAAGAAAATATTTATATTTAAAGGGAAAAAACTTATGTTTTAAAAAAGCTTTCTACATGATATTTTAAAATACCACCAAACTGATTACCATGGCCAAACAATAAGAATTTTAACTGGGCTTTATTATGTTACTTTTGTGGTGTGATATTTAAATTAACTATTACAGAGAATGGAGTGGATTAAAGGGAGATCTCACAACTGTGCCAGAGTTTGGTGAGGGTCTTCATATGACCGTATGTTTGATCATTACCATGCAAGTAACCCAAAAATTAAGTCCAACAGATACTGTGAAAGGGAAAGAAACTACTCAAAGGGGAGGAACGACTGGGATGAGGGAAAGGAGAAAGGAAAGAATGAAGGAGGGGAAAAAATGTATATGTACGTATAAGACTAGCTGGGATAATCACACAGCTGATTTCTATTGGTTTATTGAAAGGAACAGTTGATGCTTAAATTTTTTTCTTTTTAATTTTTTGATCAACTTTGCATGATTTTATCTGGTAAAATGAGCAACTAATTTGAAGACAACAGTATGCAATATAACAACCACTGTTAAATTCCAAAAAAATTATATTTTTTTTCTCATAGAAGAAAAATATATGTTTAAAATATACATCCACTTGGGAAAGAGCAAAGCAGGCCATTCAGAGTGGCACGCTGGGGCCAGGGCTCTGTAAAAAAGAAAAAGGAAATGGGACATTTAGACCAGAGATTCTTCAGACCCAAAGGTAGAATTCTTGGTCTCAGATACGATGCACTGTCACACAGAACTGCCCCATTACCTCAGCAGCTAATTTTGATTATTATTAAGATTAGAGTAGAGCTGACTCTGAAATGATTGTTTCAAATGAAAAGATAAAATCATGATTGTAAAAGATAAACATAGGAGCACTATTATTTCCAGAACATGGACTGTCCGTGGAAAGCCTTATCACTGGAGTCCACTTCTGTAGCTCCACTCCCTGAAATTTCTGCGGCCAGCCCACAACTGTTGAAGTACTTAAAAATAAAAACAGGAATTGCTCATTTTGAAATGAAAACTTAATATTAAATAATGCTTCTTATGTGTAGACACCCTTCTAAATGCTTTATATTAATGCATTAACTGTTGGCAATAGAGGCAAGCACCAACAGTGATTATCCAGTCATATATATGTGAACATGGAGGCACAGAAACCGAAAGTAACCTTCTCAGAGATATTGCTGGTAAGAGGCAGCACCACTAGTTGGTCTAGTAGTCTGGATCCAGTTTACTCCATGAATTACTCAGCTCTCCCCATCTCTCTTTCAGTACAAAACACATACTCTATTCCAGACATTTTTGGTCATAAAAAGCAAATGTTTGTAAAAGTATGTAGAAGTTCACCATCAAAGATTACAATTTTAAATGTCCTAGACAAACCTAGTTCTATAGTGTCTGTTATCAACCTTCATGCAAAAAAAGTATAGATTCATAATTCATTGACATGCAAGCATTCAGTTTCCTCATCTTTAAACTGAGGTTGTTAACAGAACGAAGAGACAACCTACAGTGTGGGAAAAAAATTTGTCAGTTGTTCCTCAGACAAAGAACTATTATCTAGAGTATATGAAGAACTAAAAAACAAAATCGACCTCTCCCAATTCTAAAGAATCAGTCTAAAAATGGGCACCTGAAATAGACACTTCTCACATGAAGAAGTAGAAATGGCAAGTAAACATATTAAAAATGTTTAACATCATTGATCATTTGAGAAATGCAAATTAAGACAACTGAGATTCCATGTCACCCTACAAAGAATAGCTGTTATCAAGAAGTCAACCAATAACAAATTCTGGCAAGGCCGTGGGGAAAAAAAGAACAATTCTCCAGTGTTGATGGGAGTGTAGACTGGTGAAACCACTGTGAAAATCAGTGTAGAGTTTCCTCAAAAAGCTAAGACTAGAGGTTCTATTCGACCCAGCTATTTCTCTTTTTGGTGTCTTCCCGAAAGAATTAAAAACATCATACCAGAGCGATATGTGCACACCCATGTGGATAGTTGTGCAGTTTGCAATAGAAAAATCTTAGAAACAGCCAAAATGCCCATCAACTGATGACTGGATAAAGAATATGTAGTTTTTCTGCACAATAGAGTACTACTCTGCCATAAAGAAGGATAAGCTTGAGACATTTCTAGGTGAATGGATATACCTTGAGACCATTCTCTTAAGTGATATAAATTGAACACACACATGAAAAAAACACATTATTTCACTGGTGTGAGAAACTAAGAGTGTAAATAAGGACCAAAATGTATAATAGATACTGTGAAATAGGAAGAAAATATTCAAGTGGGAAGGGGAACTGGTAGGGGAGGAAGGAAGGGAAAAGGTTAAAAATAAGAAAAGAAGGAAAAAATGGAAACAAAGCTTTAGTAAATAAGGAGGGAAGAGGAGTTGAAGGCAGGGTAGGGGAATGGGAAAAAAGGAATCAACTTTTGTCATGTACAAGAACAAATTCTCTACAATGAATGTGGTCATCATGTATACTAAAATGTACCAATATACTTAATTAACAAAAACCAAGAAAATGGAGGTGTTGTGCCAGATATACTTTCAGCAGCGACATGACATTACATATTGCATATGTAAATTGCATTCAGTTTTCATCTGATTTCTGTTGAAGTAGTGTATAATTGGTCTTCCAGGAAATGGGTGTGGAAAATCCATTCACATTCTCTGAGGTCCGGCGTAGCACACTCTTTGAGGTAATCCCGTCTGCTCAAATCAGTGAGTCACTGGCCATCTGTAACCCCATGGACTAATTACCAACCACAGTGTTGAGACCGTACCCTGTTGTGTTTGCATCCAGGGAAATGTTTCCTTGGTTTCACTCTTAATTTGGCAGCCACTGATACAAATTTAGATCATATATTATGCTCATTGATCTTTCATGGCTGCTGTTTCCCACAGGCAATCTGATTATCCTGTTGTGCATACAGCAGAGAGAACCTAGCCGATGAGCGGACAGATGAGACTACTTGGTGAGTGTGCTTTATGTACTGAGAGCCTCATCACAGGACTGGAAACAGAGAGAAAAATTAAGCCATTTAAAAAAACTGGAAGTGATAAAAGCGAGTGCTCAAAATCACTCAGCCAGTTCAAACCAATTTGTAACCTTCACTGAGTTTAGGACTTTTCTGCTTAAAGCACTTTGGGAGATTAAAAAGAAAGGAAGTGACAACTCTGGGTATCAAAAGTATGCCAGACAGAGTCCTAAGGTAGTCCAAAGTCCTATCACTGTAATAAAATAATAACAGCAAACACTTGTCATATGTGTATAATTGTCTTACATGTTTTAACTCATTTAATCCTCCCATCAACCCAAAGGGGTAGAAACAATTTTATCCCTAATTTTCTTCCTGTGGCTTTTATAACAAATGTAAGAGAGAGCCAATATTGTTCCCATTTTTCAAAATTTATGACTTGCCCATGGTCCTACAGCTAGTAGCAAATGACTTCTGCAGAATTCAAACTTACACCAGGCTCATCTCAAAGTTGTGTTTTCCTTTGCATCACCAAGAATCCTGATGCTTTTGAAAAGCGCTGCATTTTATCAGGTATTTGAGAATTCCCAAGTTGGAAGGACCTCAGCAATCCCAAGTTCTGTTCCTTATACTCCATAGAAAACCACTGGCTCCTTCCCATACTAACCCTGAGGTCAAATGGATAGCTGGCTTGAAAACTAGGTCTTTGACTTGTTGGTCTCAGTCCCCTCCTTTGTTTTGTGATTACTAGTAATAGCACTGAGAGAATTCTAAAATCACAGCTCTTAACTGGAGGTATACATCCAGTAATAGAACTCAGAATTCTACAACCACAGCTCTTAATTGGAGGTGCACATCACAGAGCTTACTCATGGAAATTTTTTGAAAATGCAGATCCCCCACTGCCACCGTAGACCAAATGAATTTAATTTCCTTTGTCAGCATGTAAGTGATTTGTTATGACTCTAGTCTCACACACTGTTAATATAATTATTTGCTCTAAGCAACTAGAAACCACCTTTGAGTGTATCTTATTGTTGCTGGGATTACAGTGGGCTGGGTTTCAAGGCACGCAGGGCTTAGCGGGAACAGATAAGTGGAGAAGGAAAGCAGCAGCGCGGAAGGTGACAGGCTCTGCTCAGCAGGCTACTGAGCTGTAGAGAGGAAGCCTGCGGTGGCCAAGCAAGCCCCGGAGTCTGAGGGCGCTGCCCAGAGGGTTCCCGTGCTGAGCGACGCTCGCACTAAGGCAAGGTGCACCACTGTAATTTTCACGGTCTGGGTTAAAACAGGTCTCTAATCGGACCAGTGATAGAAGGCAGAGGATACACACTGGGAAAAGTAGTAGCGGAGTTCGCAGGGCTTTGGTCCCACAGCCCAGGTTTGGGGAAGCTGTCAGTCCCATGGGGAGTTTTTAGTACTGGTAAAAAACGAAGGCAAAAGCTCAGTATTCATTTCTTTCTTTAAATATCCACATCTTCATTTCAGCATCCGCTAGCCCAGGCACTACAGTAGACAGATCATAAATCTATCCCTGCAGTAGTGATTGTTCATTCTTTCTTCATTGTCCAGAACATCTGAACACTCTTTATTTTTTTAAAAAAAACAAAAAACAAAAAACAAAAAACCTTCCCACTTACAATTCTAAGGACACATGGAAGCCAGCTGAATCTCCTGGCTTTCCATGTGCAGATCTAAATAGTTGTGGATCAAAAACATTTGAAAAAAATTGTGTCTGAACTGAACATATACAGATATTTTCTTGTCATTATCTCCTAAATAATACATTAAAACAAATATTCAGTGGAATCTCCATTGTGTTTGGCATTGTGTGTAGAGATTTATTAAAAGTGTATAGAATGTATATGTGCAGGTTCTATACAAATTCTATGCCATTTTACATGAGAAACTTAAACACCCTCAAGAACCTTCAGGGAGTCTTAGAATTGGCCCTTTGAGGACACTGAAAAATCCCTGTGCTTGATTTCTTAGCTTCTCTAATAGACGGGTACAGGTCACAGTCTGGGCCCTGTCAATCAGAGATCACCCAGAGCTCCAAGGTCGGAGATTGAAAAGTCAAGAAAATATCATTTATTGGTTTAAGTCTGCATGAGACCTCAGTGATGCAGTGCCCGGGGATAGAAGGTGTGATAAAAATACAGTGTCTGTTTAATTTTTTTTTTTAAAAACGTGTTACAGTGAAGGACTTTCAGAACTGCTTCAGAAAGTGACAAGAATGATGTATTTTTGAAGCTAGGGGGAGTATTGTGAGTGGGATGAACGGCAATGTGCTTCTGACCCTGATACACTTTTGAAAGTTCGGCATACACTGTAAGGTTCAGTCACTCCTCATATGTGAACCGATTTGATCAGCACGGGCTGAAAGGCTCTATGGTCAAATCTGCACATACAGTCAGTACCTATCCCTGACAGGGGAAGGAGTCACTGAGCATTGTCAAAAACACTAAGCTGTAGTGTGGATCTGTCCTAGCAAAACTGTAACAGTCAGTAATATATCCAGTAACTGGAAAATAAAAACAGGGGAAGGGAGGAAAATGCTAATCTTTTTATGCTACCAAATACAGTACTTCACTCCTAAGCAACCTCAAAGTGACAATGTCACTCCCAAGTGCATCACACTGACCAGATCCCAGTCACCCTCACTGCAAGGGATACTGCAAATTGTAGGCTTTGGCTGGGCAGCCATATAACAATGCATTTTTCATTATACTGTTTCCCATTAAAAATATTTTAGAAGGAAAAATTATGTCTATAAGCAGACTGAGTTTTAGAATCTCTATCCTGACCTTTGAGAATCTGAGAACTTTTCTCTCTCTAGCTGTGTCAGATTCTGTGTAGCTCAGGTAAATAGGACACCTTTGTTTCTAATCCACTTCCCTGACAGGCTAGATGTTAGCTGTTACACTGCACCCCCTAACAGTCTGCTGTCTGCTTGGCTTTATTGTTCCTCTTTGACCATACTGCTTTCATATATTCTACTTTGAGAAGAGTATGTTCTTTCTAGATCTAGAACTCTAGAACTCATAACAAGTTCTACAGGAAATATCTATAGCTCCCAAGGAAGTAGAATATCAGTTCAAATGGAACATTATTCAGCTAACACACACAGACACTTGTGTTCCAAATTGTGCTTTATAGAATACATTTTGGGGAATTTACTCAGTTGCTCATCCCCAAAACCAGAATTTTATGCTACATGATGGTTAGGTCTTTTGGGTTTTCTGTCTTCTTTGAGAACTATCTACTAGACTAGATAGAAAGTTGTACATTTTTTAAATTGAAAGCCTTACTTACCTGTACCAGAGTCTGCCTACATTTAAGCTTAGACTAGAATTTAAGCTTTTGCAGAAAAGCAAAAGGATCTGAACAGCCTGACTACTCAGCTGGTGCCCTTGTCTTCCAGAAACAATTTAGTTTCACAGAATGTCTGACATTCTTCTAACAAAAGTCTATAAGATTTTGTATTATAAATAATATATACTAATTAGACACTGAAAATTCTTTTTATTGGCATCTGAGTATCATTATATTTTACAAATTGTTGAACCTTTTCCTGATTAGACCTAGTAAGCATGAGGTTGCAACTTTTCTAGACCTGGTGATACGATATTTATGTGTCAGACAGTGGGACATAAATGTGAAAAAGTTTCAAGTGTTTGCCACCTTAGTGAAATTTCTAAGGGTGTGGAGTACACATACATACCTTCTAAGGATAATTTATTGCATCTGACCTTCACAGATATTGGGCTCTATTCCCTAGAACCTATCAATATTTGCTTTATAGTCACATTTTTACAAATATAATTGAGAATCTTGAGATGAGGTGCTATGCTTTAGATCTAAAGTGTTCCTGAAAGATTTTGTGCTGAGAGGGAGGGCCTGATTGAAAGGCTCAAGACACTGGATGTAAGGGTAAATTCTCATCACTGGTTCTTCTTTCTCTCTCTGCTTCTTGGCTGCTATGGGACTAGCAGCTGTTCATACGAGACCTTTCATCATGCCTTTTCTGCCTTGGAGCTCGCCAACCCTGGGCTGAAACAATGAGGCAAAATTAACCTTTCCTACTTTAAGTTGTGAGTGTCGGGTATTGTGTCCAGTGATGAGAAAGTGTCTAAGAGAAGGTGATCACTTGAGTTACTGGGCTAAGTCCTATCTGCCATCATACGTTATAAGAGAAAGGCAGG
>NW_004955431.1:7175177-7208205 GCF_000276665.1 Chinchilla lanigera | reverse complement strand
AGCAGAACAGAGATTGGAGTGATGTGGCAAGCTACCAAGTATGTAGTAATTTGTTACAACAGTGAAAGGAAACTAATACAGATTTTACCATATGTAACTGAAAATGCCAGACAGCAGCAGCTCACTTCCTCAGTTTCCCTTGCAGCTAGTGTGAAATGTGCTGCTCAGAGGTATCCTGGGACCTGCAATGGGTGTTTCTAATACAAAACACTGGGACTATAGGAAATGTTCTCCCTAGGAGCAGTATAGATTCCACTAAGATGGATTTTCTGGAGCACCACTTCCAGACAAATGCTAAGGAAGGAATTTCCAGTACAGTTTTCATGTAAGCTTGTGTTCTCTGACTGTCAAGTAATTACAGATGTTATTGATGTTTTTCAATACATTACTTTTGTGCTTGTACTTAATTGAGCTGGTTCACATAATTTAACTAAAATTCTGACTACTACACAGACTTGTAATTTGTGTGGGCGATTTTTAAAACTTTACCTCTCTTTAGAGAAGTAGATATAGATATAGAGGCATACATATAGGCATACAGATATAAGTATGATTCTCTCACCTTTGAAATGAAGTGAAAAGCACAGTAAATATGCTTTACTTTCCTCCAATTCTTTATTTTCACTTCTATCTGCTGCCTTTGCATCCTATATGTAGTCTACTTCAATACTTATCACACAGCTCCTGTTCAATAGATAGTAGATCGTATTAAGCAATATTCACAATAGTAAAGTTGATTAACTCAACCGACGCTGACAGTTATTTTAAATCTTGAATGGGAGTGATTTGATTTATCTCAAACCTGCTTCAGTTGCAAGGGTTGTGTTTGCTGTTAAGTTGATCATAAAAGACTTTCCATGACATTCTTCCATTCCGTGCCATATTCTGTATGCTTATTTTTTACAAGGCTAAAATCGAAATAAAGCTGTGCCGAAGTGCTTTCAAAGTATCATTTCATGAGTAATACGCCTGAGACAGAATTTCTGAATCTGTTTGCCAAGCTGCCATCAATCTGCTACCTCAGAATGTTTTCACTAGTCGTTCCAACATTTGCCAGTGTTATTGCCGTAGAATTCACATGGTGATTTAGTTGACTGACAGAATGTTAATGAGTACATGATGGTGAAGTTACAGGTTTTTGTTTCAAGCAAAAGAAATGTGCTCTGATTCATTTAAGCACAAATGAAATTTACTAAAAATCCACTAGGTATTTCCCAGAATAGCAGCAAGGCTAGAGAATGATGATTGGAAACCAGTCAGCCACACAGAACTGCCCCCAGATCACATATTTGAGCTTGTTACTGGATTATACAGAATGTGTTTTGTACAAGTCTTGAAAATTAGCCTGCAGTCAAGAGATACATTATGATTCCTTCTGCCCCTTCTGTCCACAAACATCATTACTTTAATTATGCAACCAATTCTCAGTGAGATTTCTCTCTCTGCTTCCTTAGTTCCCAAGATTAAGTCAAGGGGATGAGCATTAGACATTATAGGGCAAATTATAACAAGTGGCTACCACACTAAACACATGAATTGATAGAATATGTTGGAATTTCTTTGGCTATGCATAGTTAAAAATAATTTTTAAAACTTATTTGAGAAATGTAAGGGCAGAATGACCCTTTTCCTTGACCCCCTGGCATTCTGTACTTTATTGAACAGTCTCATTCTCTAAAAAGAACGCAAGTCAAAGCACATTCAGTTAAGCCATTCATTCATATTTAGGATCATCTGTTGTCCTTTCCAGATGGTCCAGATGTAACTTCTCCTAGCTCCAGTGATTTATAGATACAAAGCCATTTGCTCCACATCTAACACAAATATGCAAACAATATTCCATGTGGAAGAAGCAAAAGATAACCACACAGATATGTCAATTTGAGAAATGGAAGAATGAGAAACACACAGTATTCATTAGTGCATAGCAGTGATCAAATCCCAGCAGTAAGGAATCATACACATTCTCTTCCTTGCCATTGCAATTCGTTCCATATTTACTCTTAGAGTAAATAGAGAGTAGAGAGTAGCTCTCTCAGACTTTGTGTCTCGTGTTTTCTGGCTTTGCTATCTGAGAGGTTTATGTTTGCCTGTTATTCTCTAGGGAACATTGCAAAGGGGTATTTAAAGAGTTTGCCCTGTGACTGGACCATTCCTGCCCTAGACTTTCTTTGGTCATGTAATTCCCCCAAAACCTTAGGTATCTGCATTGCTTGCTTCTAGTCAGCTTCATGTGCTGTCTCTTTTTTGGAGGGGGGACAAGAGTCTTCTGCTTGTGTATTTTATTTTGGTTTTTGTTTCTTTATTGATCTATACCTTGCTCCTTTTAAAAAATGGCAACTACTATATTTGAGACCATCTGAAACAACAAACAGGAAGAGGATCATAACAGCCCGAGGCTAATTCTTTCAAAGCAGGCCTTTTTGCTTTATTAGGAAGCCTTTGAGGTGGTCTCTAAATAATCATTCATCTCTAGACCTACACAATTTTGCCACATGGACTGCTTCTTATCTTAACACAGGCTATGATTTGGCCAAATATTTTACTACCATGTCACAGCATCACTGCCTCTTCAGCTTGTGTTCTCACTACTTGACAGCTGCCCAACAAAACCAATGTAGTTTCATCCCACTTCTGATACCAATTCCTGTTAGGGCAAGGCTAAGTAGCAATTACAAAGAACTTCAGAAACACAATAATTTAAAGGGGAAAAAATGTATTTTTTTCTTTCTTTCTTTCTTTCTTTCTTTCTTTCTTTCCTTTTTTCTTTATTTCTTTCTTTCTTTCTTTCTTTCTTTCTTTTGTCTTTTTAAGACAGAGTCTTGCTATGCAGTTTAAGCTGGTCTTGAGTTCACTTTGTAGCCCAGGCTGGTCTCGAACTCACAACAATCCTCCTGCCTCAGCCGCCTCAGTGCTGGAATTACAAGCATGTGCCACCATGCCCAGCTTGTATTTTCTTTTAATTAGCAGTTGTACTATAAATGGTCTTATTGATTTCTGCTTTTTCTTTTATGAAATTCAAGTTCTTCTGGAATTATTGTCCCATTATTTGTTGAAAATTATTGTTATTTGCATGGTCAGTTCTGGTCCTTGTCCACATTCAAATTTCAACCAGATGGAGAAAAGAGAGTGCTAAGAAGACCCATCATGGTCTTACAACTCAGACTTAGAAGTAGAGCTTATCCTTCCTACTCATACTCAAATGGCTGTGATGTTGCCAACTGGTCAACTCAAATTTCAGGAAGAGCTGAGAAAGTTCACTGACATTTATCTGTGTCATTAGGTAGCCTAGGTAGCCTGCTTCTAAAAATGGCCACCAACTAAATGTTACTGGGTTCTGGATTGCTTGCCTCTCCCTCCGGAGTTAGAATCCAGGCTCTTCTAGTCTTGAAGAAAGAATTAAGCAAGACAAGTCAAAAGCAGTGACCAGGTTTATTTGAGAAAGGAAAGAGAAACTGGCTGTACTGAGGGAGCTTGGGCTGAGTGAAGAGGAAAAAACAAGGTAAAAGAACACCCTGGAGAAAGTGGAGTGGGGTATCGTGAGGAAAGACAGGATAGCAAGCACTTTGTGGATCACCTCTCCTTTTATACTGTCTAGATTGGGAGGAAATCATGAAGAACTTCTACATCTGGTGTCTGAGAGCAGGTTCTGGGAGATCACTCCTCAGGCTAACCTTAGCTCTACACCATCCTATTGAGAGAGGGTCAGAAGGGGGGCCCAAGTGGGTTGCCTCTAGACCATACTATTGAAAACCTGCTCAAGTTCTCTCAAGAAGTCCACATGCAGTAAAAAAAATCAAATCCAATATATTAAATACTTAAATATGAAAGATAAAACTATAGAACAATTAGAAGACAAAATAGAAGAATATTTTCCTAACTTTGGATAAATAAGAAATTCGTTTTAAAAACACAGTATTTTATTTATTTATTTATTTATTTTTTTGGTTTTTCTCCGGTACCAGGAACCGAACTCACGACCTTGCGCTTGCCAGGCAGGCACTTTTGCCACTGAGCTAAATCCCCAGCCCCTTAAAAACACAGTATAAAAGAAAATATATATTCAACTCCATTTTAAAAGGATTGCTATTCATTAAATGACATCACTAAGAGATTTCAAAACAAGTTAACTGTTACGCCTTGTACCTAGATGTCCCTTCAGAACCTTATGTGGTCACAGGCAGGGAGTTTTGAAGATGGCTGGATTAGAATGTGATACTGGGATTAAATATGTGAATAATGGAAGCCCCACCCTGCATATTGGTGGCACCAACCAATAGGCTTATAGCCTGGATGAAATAGAAAAGAACAGAAAGAAGGCAGGCTTGCTGATGCTTCCGCCTTGCTGCCATACCACTAATGGTTTCTCCTCTGTGATGCCTCTCTACCAGCCTGCCCTGTCTTGGAGCCAGCCAAGTTGGAATAAAACCTCCATGAACTACGAGCTGAACTGAACCTTTCCTCCTTTAACTTGTGGATGTCGGATATTTTGCCTCAGCAATTAAAGAAAATAAGACACTAATCATTTGTTTCATTAATTATCAACAAAGAATTGTTATTTGAAATGTATACTAAGTTGGTATGAATCAGTGAGACACAGATAAATGAGCAAAAGTGAGCAGAAATTTCACAGAAACATGAAAAGTTTGTGAATATGAAAATATCTTCAATGCATATATAATCATGAAAATAAGATTAAAAGACAATTAAATGCAATTTTGTGTTCACCAGATTGGAAGAATTACAGTTTCACAAAAACACATGTTTGTAAAGATGTGAAAACAAAATTTTCCTCTCTGCTGCTGGTGGTAAATCTTTCGGAAAATATTTCAGTGTAGGTTAGCAAAGTTCAACAAACATGCATTAATAGGACTCTAACACTAAGAAATTCCTACTTATGTGGACACGATCAGCAAGTGCATGATGACATTGTTTGTGATATCCAAATATCAAATATTTGTCAACAGTAGGAGAGCTAAACACCTTTTCTTTATATTTATTTAGTGGAATAATGTATATTTGTGAAAATGATGAACTACAGCTACACATATTATCATGCATTTCCCTCAAAAACAAAATGTTGAATAAAAATAAATCCAATAGGAAACCTGTAGTACAGTGATGGTGAACTCATGGCATGTGTGCCCCAGTGGGCATGCAGAGCCCTGTCTGTTGGCAAGTGAACCAAGTCACCCCAGCATCACCCCAATAGCCAAGCATTTCTGTCTAATTGCAGTGGTGACAATTTGCGATAAATATATGGGTTTAGGGCTGCAATGTTGGCGCTTGGTTTCTAAAGGGTTCATCACCTCTGCTATGGCATGTTCCATTTACATAAAGTGTAAAAACCCGGCAGTGTATTGTTGACGTATATTCAAAGTGATTTAGTTATAAAGGTGAACTACACAACAATTGAAATTTAGACTAGTAGTTGGACAGAGAGGGAGAGAGAATGATTTCCTGACAGCCACAAAAACTAAATACAAAGTACAAGCTACCTTCTGTTTTGCAAATTGCCCAGATTTTATGTTGTTGTTCATTTTACTATCATTAAAAACAAAACAAACAAAAATAGGCAGTTTATTTACTCTTCAGAATATACCATACATTTCACTATTTTAAAAAAATTAAGTATTAACCAGACACCTGGTGTGGTAGTGGTATTAAAGAAAATGATCAGCTGTGGACAGTGGTAGATCTTACTGTTTGGGGTGTATTTACAGATGTCCTTTTGGATCAGTAGTGTTGAGGATAAACACTATGTGCTTCCATATGCCTTTTTTATAAGTTTACGAGGGTTTAGCAGCTCTTTACTGAAGGAGTGAAGGAAGGGTATAAATGAGTCACAGATATTAGTAGGGAGGTCATGGGTTTGGTGACCCTGGTCTAATTCCTAGGTTTTTGCTCAACTACAGATTTCGTTGTCCAGGCTCCTTACCAAGTGCTCCAAGTGGATGATCTCCTGATGTCCTGCTTTCACACTCCTGTAGGCATCTCTCATTACTGGCAGTACTTTCTGTATCCTGCCTTTGCGCACTTCCTTTAACCTTTTCTCCTTCCTGTGTCTCTGGTTTTTCCATCTCCATTCTGCCTCCTTGTGCCAGGAGTCTTTCTTATATTTAGTAAATTTTACCATCTAGTATATTAGGTTTCAGTCGCATTTTTCTTCCATCTAATTATTGCCACCCATGCAGAAGTGTGGGTGGTTCCTGGCTGGCCACCTTCCTGTCTTAGGGACCAATGGCAGAGCGAATTTGAGTCTTAGGAAGGGTGAGAGGCCTAGAGGGCTGCAAAGGGAAGGTTTGCCTCTGGGGTGCAGCTGTTCCTCCCTTACAATATCCAAAGGCAAATGGAACTCACTGCAGTGCAGACTGATTTTCTTCCAAAATCTCCTAGTGTTCATGAAAAATTCATGTTCACCCCATAAGGTAATTTCAATCTCCTCCTATTTTATTTTATTTTGTTTTGTTTTATTGCCAACCAATACTAGGTGCTTGATATTTATTACACTACTATAGATTTGTCTCATCTTTGCCTTGAGTTGCATCACAAAACACTCAGTCTTACCTGCTGCTGGTGGATAAGAAGCAAGGCAGCTGAGGAAGTAATTATATTGCTTTTAGAGCCGGGTTGTCTGGGTCTGAATGCCAGTCTCACCTCTCCCAGCTGGCTAACCTTGGACAAGTGACCCAGCTACCCTGCATCAACTTTCTCTATCACATGGAAATAGCAACAAGACCTACCCCACTGAAGGAATTAAACAGCCTATGTAAAGCATCTGGCACGTGGCCAAAATTCAATGCTAGTTATTATTGTGTTATGTACAAGCCACATCTGTCTAATTACAGCTTTCTCCCTTGTGAATGACAAGGTGTACGGGTACGAGAGGGCAGAATGAGGCAAGGGAGAGAAAAATTGAGTACATCCATTAGCACTGCGGGTCTTTATCCAAACTGATAGTACTTTGAAAATACAGCATTCATTTTTCCAGTGGGTCAGTGTGTTATATGCGAAAAGAGCACAATGCCCAGTTTTAAAGTAGCAGTATTTCTTGTGTTTAAATAGATCACTTCTTACCAAAAACAAAATCAAGCATTTTATTTGTTGTTTTAAAAAGTTATGCCAAGAAGTCAATGTAGGTATATTTGCTTTCAGAAACAGGCTATGAACCTGTCTTCCATTTAAATTTTCCTCGGAGGAACAATGTAGCAAATGAATATACATACCACATACTCTTTTTTTAAACTGTCAAGAAGACAAAGCCCATCAACGTTGCATTCCAAATTAGATTCAGACCATAGATTTAGAAGAAATGTAACTCTGATTCCATCAGTTCCAGCAAGTTCAAAGAGACCACTGGGAAGCAAACAAGGGTTAGGTTAGGGGGACATGACAATGGCTGCAGATTTGTTTTTGCTTCACCCTGCCAACATTGGGGGGGAAGGAGCTGCCTGCCTTTTTAAAGAGAAATACACAATGGAAGCTGACACAATGGAAAAGGAAGGCAAAGCTTGCGTACTAGTGGGGGTGTGGTGAGAAATAACTCTCCATTATAGAAATAGCAAGCTAGACCTCTCTGATACTTCCAGACCTGCAAATCTTCAGAAGATACTTTAATGCACATGGTGAAACACTTCTCAAGCCAGTGCTTGTATTTAATACTGTCTTAGTGATTTGACCCATAGAAGGTAGCTTGAGAATTGTAAAATTACAATTTTTAAGCCAGTTTTATTTAACATCCCCTTTTCCTCAAGGTCATACTTTGGCAGTCTAGGGAGATAATGAGATTTTTCTGGAAATCTGTTTCCATATCTCCACCATATGGATATCTAGGAATGTATTTGCATTAAAAAGTGTAGTTTAAACTGCAAAAAGTATCCAGACAAAAGAAAGAATAAAGGCTGTCTTCTGCCTATGCATAGACCATCTGCTGGTAAGGAAATAGGAAGAACTTACAGAATGCTTTTGCCTTTGGGATGAAAGATCATGGTTGAAAAAATAATCCTGTGACTAGAGCATAGAGCACTGGTATCCTGAGGGGTTTTCTGGATGGAAATTTGATGCAAGATTTTAAATCTGAAAGGCAAAAACAAAACAAAACAAAACAACATCCTTCAGGTATTCACCTTTAGCTAAGAGATCACACTTACACTTACAAGGGCTTTGCAAGCTGAGAACACAGTTTTCTTGCACATTATTGGCTTCAGATTTTCAAAGGGGATAAGGAGGCTGTGCCCTCTTCCTTGGCATGGAAGAGGGGTGAAGATATGTTAGCATGCGTGGCTATTGATAGCCTTATGCTGTGGAACTTCCAATAAGAGAACTCAGCAGCCAGCTAAATACTTTGATTATGGTCCTGGAACCCTTAACTTCTATGGCCAGTGTGATCTGGAGGACATGGGGATATACAGGAATATATTGATTAACATACTATAGGATTTTAGAGGTCACTTTGGGAATAGCTATTCCAGCTACGTCTAGAAAAACTGTAGATGTAAATCCATCTACAATTCGAAAAAGAATATTTATTTTCTTAATATACTTAAGGTTATTGAACTTTATTCTGGGAATGTTAGCAATTAATGAACAGATTACAGAAATTCTTTCTGTCGTGTCGACAGATTTGATGATCAGTGACTATTATGGAAACATATTATTAATTTTGCTCTTATCTCTTATTATAAGAATTCTCTATCGTTTTCTAGTTGGCCTGACCCATTTCCTCTCTCCTTCCTGGGTGCACATATTCACAAATAAATGTCATCACAGTTGAGCTTGTCAATTTACTATTAAAACTGGACAGGACTGTATCAAGACATTCTACCAGAGCTATGCTTGTCTGAGTTTCTCTTAATCAGAAGCACACAGTCCAAAGTGGACACATTGGTAAGCGAGGCTACTCCCACTTCCACTTCCTGAGCTCCCAGGTGCCTAAGTTAGAGTTACCTTGCAACTTACTGCGTAGGTTCCTCAGAGCTATGACTCTGTCCTTGTCGAAATACAATCCTCAAAGTGGTGCTTTAATTTTGTCCTTAATAGACCAGTCCACCAATCTATCTACCTGGCAGATTTCTGGTGGCATATTTGTGGGGCTTCAGCGGATTCCGTGTGCTTGCAGTTGCACCTCTGGATGGAAAGCAGTGTCTAAGTCTAAAACCCAAAGCAAATCTCTGTATTGTCAAACCATGTGCCATGTTAGGGGTCATCCTTGGTCTGTACTGCTGGGAGTTTGAATCTTTGGGGTGACACAAATTCAGATCAGCTTTATACGTAGGAGTCTGCTTTTCACATCATTCTTCTCTGACATCATGAATACTCTATGTAATATTCCTTGTGCTAGAACAGGAAGACTTGTGCTAGAGACAGGCTGACACCAACTACTCAGTCATTTTGCCTACTTGGCTACTTTTAGTGTTTCGTCCATGATAAGGGCTCTCAGATGGGTAGTACATGGCAGGACACAGGTGTTCATACCCAGTACCCTCTCCCACTAGTACATCTGCACACCTCCTCGCAGCCCTCTTTCTGTCTGTATTGACCTCCTGCTGGAAGCCAAGCCATTCACTCCTGCATATGTCTGTGTATATGTATAGGTTACTTTGAATTCCTCAAAATGTAAGAAGCCCAAGATGTTACCCGTACATCTCATATATGGACGGATTTTCCTTCTTTATGTCATTCAATGCTACCTACGGGTAGGGCTACTTAAGAGCAGTAGTTGAGGCCAGCCACGGTGATACATGCCTGTAATCTTAGCACTCGAGGGGCTGAGGCAGGAGGATGCCTGTGAGTTCGAGGCCAGCCTGGGCTACAAGGTGAGCTCAAGGCCAGCCTGAACTGCATAGCGAGACTCTGTCTCAAAAAGACAAAAAAAACCCAAACAAACAAACAAACCGAAAAACCAAAACAAACCCAGAAGTATATTTTTGGCTTTTACCCACATACCAAGTGAACCATTTTTAAATCTTTTTCTTCTTTCAGGTGTGTGCGGGAGACCCACATAGGTATCCATTAAGGTGAGTTACAAGAGGGGCAGAGATTGCAGTAGGTATCAGAGATTAGGGCTGCCCTACTTATATTCTTTGACCCTGGCTCAGGTCCAGAAACTGAACAGGGGTCATAACTTTCATTGAGGGAGTTACCTCCACCTTCTAATCTTTCCCTTTGATTTTTTTTCAGTTTTATAGATTGGAGTGTGCACTTTCTGGCTTTTGATCCCTCTTATTCCTATAGAATCTCTACATTATTAACTGTATTCGTAGCTCTCACAGAGCAGGCTCCCCTGGTTGACACTTGACTTTGGCATTTATTATGATAATTTTACTCACTTGCTTCCGTTCATTTGGCTGTTCAGCACTTTATTCACTTGGCGGTTGAGCACCTCCCACTGGCTTCCACCGTTCAACACCCTATCATCCTGGTTGCTGTCAGAAGCACAGTTCCATTAATGGCAACCCTACCCACCGCCTGGACCTCAGCACACCCTCGCTTCCGTGCTTCCCAGGGAGGTGTTTCCCCTGGCTCCTTCCACGTTCATAGTCAGCTCATGGATTTCCTACTCTTAAATAGTCAATTTTCTTTAGCTTGCCTACTTTTATGAGCCTTTGACTACACTCAAATTAGTGCTGCAAGGCAGATTCCTCTGCCCTGTTTTCAGAGGGTTCCCGTGGTCTGGAGTGCTACAGATCAAGAGGATCAGGCCTAGAGGGTGCAGGATGGTCCAGGGGTTTCAGAGTTCTTGAGGGCACTGACCCAGGTATCCTATTCCAAATTTCACCCTCCTCTCCCTTTTCAATTAAGCCTCTGACCTTGGCAAAGCAGCCTTTCTGGGTTTAGTCTTTTAATAATCTCCAGAGCCCCGAGACTAGTTTCTTCAGTTTCTTCTGTTCTCTGGCTAAAGAGACAACAGTCTTTTCAAACATAGTAACTGAGCCTGTAGGATTTCTCCAATTTACCTTACATTCGTCATTAATCACTCTAGTGGTTTTAAATATATCGTCAAAGTTTGATGGACCAGCAACCTTAATGATTGACTTGCAACAAATAAAATATTGAATTGATGCTGCGTGACTTCAAGTAATAAAAGGTAATGCAACTTCCACAGGATTCTTTTCTCATTCTTGGGAGCCCTTCTCTAGGACCTGGACTACCGAGGTGTGAGAAAGCCAAGCAGCCACTGATCTAGCTGACAGCTGGCTTCAGTCACCAGACTTGTGAGTGACTGAAGTTTCATGTGATGCCAGCCTCTATCATTTCAGCCAGTCCATCTGATTCTTAGTAGAAAAGGGATGAGCTGTTGCCCCTGGCTCCCATCTAACTGCAGATATATGAACAAAATAAATGTCGTTGTTGCCTGTAAGATTTAACTCAGTTTGTTACAGTGTGATAGAACAGTTGCTCTTAACTTTCTCAAATGCATCAGCAACATTTAGTAACCAACATTCAGGTTTACAGTTTTTATGACTATTACTTTCCCGGTATATTCGGAATCCACAGGTATTTTATGAGCTGGTGCCTCCTCTTTCAGTGATACTCCCTCCCTAAGCTCCACTGGTGAAAGTCCTAACAACTGTGGAGCCATAGCAGATAGCATGCCAAGGGCGATGCAGGTGTTTAGTGCCAACTGGCCAGGGGACATAAGTCCACTTTAAATTCTGTTGCAAACGATCACTTTGCCATCTTTTGTCACAGATCCCTGGAGATGGGCTTTGTCTGAGATGAAATTTTGTCTACAGGAAGTATATTGGGAGTTCTACTAAAAAATAATGTATGTACTAAAAAGGCAGAAGCAAAATCAGATATAAATATAAGATGAACTTTGATATAGATTCACATTAGGCCTTGGCTGGGATGTCCATTTAGAGTTGTCTCAAAATCAGATTAGAAGGCCACGCCTTTGGCTCTTGTGTTAAGACAGGCAGAATGCATGACTTTGGGGAGATATTGCTCAGATTACAACCCCAGATTGGGGTGTAGAAGCAGCTTACAGGAGCCAACACTTCTGGGACATAGACAAATAAGTCCCAGAGTAAATGCTATGGGAAAGACAGGGTGCTGCATCACAAAATTTACTACAAGGACATTGTCACCTAGTGAGCAGTGGGGATGGGACCGAAATCGTGACAGCAGGAAGGTAAGGAACCGTCAGGACTGCACGTGGGGAGTGACTAGCTATACATTCCATACATGGTCAGTTCCTTCTAGATCATGGAACCCCACGCAGCTAAATAAAACAGACATCAAACAGACAAGTTTTATTTTATGTCAGCAAGTGGATGTTTGCGCACACACGTATGTACTCCTTGCTTTAAATTATTTAGTCTCCTGCCAACACACAGCTGCTCTGTGCGCATGCTCAAGAATCATTTACTGCATCACTCTAAGAATCAACTCCTTAAGGAAATTTCCTTTAATATATTTACCGACTTTCCTTTAGTTCAGCAACCGCCCATTAACTTCTTTTCATCCTACCCCAAATGTCCCCAATATTTTCACATTCCCTTAAAATATTTATCTTGAGCCAGTTTCCAGTCTTGCTTGATTCATCTCTTTTTGCTTCAGGGAGAAATTTTCTTTGATGTCAATATAAACTAATTTCTTGAAAGGCAACATGAGGCTGTTTTAATAGCCTAAGAAGTCACTTAGTTAGATCTCTCAGCCAGGCTGTCCAGTCTTTCATTCTTCTAAACTTACCCCCAGTAAGTTTCTTTAGATCCTGTGTAGATAAATTTCCTTTTTTTATACAGGGGGAATGTTTTCCTGCTTCTCTAAAAAATTTATTCTCATCAGTGAATTCTATCATGTCATGTCCCCAATGCCATGGATGTAGCTCAGTGGTACAGTGCCTGCCTGGCACACACAAGGTCGTGAGTTCAATTCCTGGTACAAAACAAAACAACAAAAAAAATAAGACACCATTTCATGTCCCCAAATATCTGCAATAAAAATATTTGCTTAAAGGCAATCTGCTATTACACTGCTTCCAGTTTAAAGAGAAAATACATAGTACATTCTATTGCCCGGTTTTGAAATGCCTGCTCTTTATCACTTTTACTTTTAGCCAAGTTCTTATCCTTTAATAGCTTCCTTGAATATCTCCTTCTCTTGTAAATGCTTACAAGACTGTCTTAAAGGGTGAATTATGGCTGCCAGTGAAGATTTATCCCTAATGGGCTAATACAATCACATTTGCATGCCATGTTTCTATGGGAAGAGTTAAATACTAAATAAAGTAATATATTACCTAAAAGGAAATAAGAAGATATTGGATAAGCAAGTGAAAACCAAGAGTACTCTTTGCAACAAATAAAATGCATAAATTAAAATTCTTAAAAGATAAATAATTCTTAAAATTTATTAAGAAAAGCACTAATCTTCCAACAGAGGCACAGGATACATATTGATCCCTCATAAAACATAAACTATGCTTCCATGTGTGGTGGGATTAATGGGCTATTTTAAATTTCTTCTGTATCTACTTCTGAACTTTACAAATTCTGTAAATATCACTTTGGTAAGAATTGGGGAGGATGCGGATTGAGCTCAGCGGCACAGTGCCTGCCTGGTAAGGGCAAGGTTGTGAGTTCGATTCCCAGTACTGGAAGAAAAAAAAAATAAAAAAGAATTGAGATGAACCTGAGGAGAGTCCCAAGGAGCAAGTAATGCTGTGAAGTATAAGATTCTAGAAAGAGGCCACGGCTTCAAATGAAGGAATAGAATTAAACTCGAGAAATATTTAGAAAGGAAAGAAGACACAGTGATTAACAATATTCTGGAATCATATATATGGATTTGGAGTTTGGAAAGAGGTTTTGGAGTTATCAGTACTGTTGGTTCCTTAACCATTTTATAATGCCCTGTCTACATAGGAGACATATCCAGATTCCAGATCATTCTCAGGACTCTGACTGTGAGTTAAGTGATTGAAAAGGCACATAGCAGATATGATTAGATCAGTGCTTCCCATATGATGTTGAGATATTACAAGATGAATGCTTTCTCAGGAGAGGCACTTTGGGAAACACTACATTAACAAGCTTATATAAATGTATTCAAGGCATAGAGATTCTCAGGGCTTTTAACAGACTGAAGTGCATTATGAATCAATAGTAGCAAAATATAATTTTCATTATGCATTTCCCAAAACTGTTCGACAATGGACCACTCTTCTCTGGGATAAAAGTTCCATGGAAACCAAGATTAAATGTTTTAAAAGTTTTTAAGTACAAAATATACTTTGAGACTAAAACAAAGGGGAAGAAAAGGAAAAAGGAATGGAAGGCAAACAGGAATAAAATAAAGAACAGAAGGGGAGTCGGGGAGAAAGACTATTTACCCTAGCGTGCATGGTGACAGCAAATTTACCATGGTTTATGTCAAGATACGTAAGGTGGTAAGTGATAAAACATAGAAAGAAACACCTAAAATAATGGCTAATGATCCATTAAGGAAAAGAATGAGGTGGCCTCCACCATGGACTTGCACTGTCTAACGTCTGAAAAGACTGTCCTTGCAATGAGGGTGGATGAGTCGTCAGGCTAGCCCACTCATTAATCTTTGATGTCCGGGTGTAACGATTTTTCTCTTTATAAACTAATAAGTTAACAGTTGCTTATACTGCAGGATGAAGAACTTTGCATGATTGAGTTACTTGACTCTGATGAACTCTGGAAGACTAAAATCTGAGTTTCTGAATTTGCAAAATGGAGGGTCAGACAAGCACAGTCATTACTCCAAGGTAATTCAACCCACCATCCTGTTTCTTGAACGTCAGTAGCTTTTGAGGGTTGAACTTTCTCATTTTGGTATTCCCACTCTGTGGAAGGGTGACAGACACACAGTTGTACTGGGAAAGCTAAACTTTTTATTTGCCATGGGAGACAGTTGTAACAATCATCATAGCTTTCGTCTTCTGAGTCCTGTGACAAAGGCCCCAGTGATAGATAGATCAAGCTGTGAAGCACATGATTCAGCCATTTCTTTCACTCATGGTATCTCTTGGCTACATCCAGGAAGGCTGTTCTTCTATGTCTGAGTCATATCTGAGTCATGGTGTGGGTTTTAAATAAATATGGAAGCTGTGCTTTACTGCTAAACTTGCCTTTGATTTGCTTTCTAGTATTTTTCACCTTGTCAACAAATACATGCACACAGGTATAGGAAGATGCACTAGCAGTATTTGACTTTTAATTCAGCCATTGTCTCCAGAATGGATGATGGGTGTGTTCTTTTTTGTTCTTGCTGTAATCCTTGTAATAAGAGTGGATTCCTGTATTTCTATTTTGCATCCTCATATTCTCTGTCATGAGAAATGGTGACTTGTTTTTTCAAAATGGAACACGAATGGCTATCCACATTTAATAGGCCTACAAACAGAAGCATTCCTCTTGTAAATGTTTCCTGCTTTGAGTGGCTGTCCATTCCACCCCATCCCATTCAAGGAGAATGAAGGCAGAAGGGAGCTAGGTAGTTTGGGAATGAACAATACATTAAATATGAAAAACCTGAGGTCAATGTATTCTAGTTTATTACCACCATATTTCACAGAATATATGAGCCATTAAAATTCCAATACTGTACAATATTATTGTGATAAAGGTTTCAATGTGAATGAGCAATAACAGCAAATGAATCTATCTTAATGTCACTAGTGATAACATGAACAAGGAAGGGAATAAGCAAAGCCTATTCTTCTTAGAACATTAAACTGAGAATCTTATGCTTCTGCTCTGAAGCCCAAGACTCTAGCTATGTATCAGAAAATGTAAAAATAATACCAGGATGACAAATAATATCATATTTTAGTGGAAAAGTAAATGTCCCCTAGTGGAAATCATTAATCATTCTTAACACTACCTCAAGATAACCATTCCTAACCTGGTTTTACTCATTTTAAATGTAGTTGCTTTTGTTTGTGATGTAATAATAGTAAGAATTTATGTTGTGTCTACTATAGCTATTAAGATTTCAGTACAACATTGACATGAGCAACCCAGTCTGTACTCTTCTTTTTTTTTTATTTTTATTTTTGTTTTGAGACAGGGTGTCACTATGCAGTTTAGGCTGGTCTTGAACTCACTATATAGCCCAGGCTGGCTTCAAACTTAAAATGATCTTCTTGCCTCAGCTTCCTGAGTGCTGGGGTTACGGGCATGCACCACAGCACCTGGTCAGTTCTGTATTCTTTAATGGTATAATCTTCATAATGCTTTTTGGATCTCACTCATCCACAAAGGAGATAAAGAATATATCTGTTGCAAATGACTGTTTTAAAATTAAATAAATTGTATTAAATTAAATATAGATAATAGACCATAGTACTAAATAAGTCTGCAGTTACTGTTAGTAATATCAGTTTTAACAGTGAGAATGTATTCACAACTTTGCAACCTTCCAGGCAAGTTCAATGCAGTTTCATACACTTAAAGACAATACAAGCAAAGACAACTTTTATCCTTCACACCTATATCATCTCATGGGGCATCCTGACTACCTCAGCTTATCTGGAAAAGTGGAATTTATTTCAGTATATCTCCAAGGAATTGTGACATAAATGGGTAAGTGAAGCCTTAGGCAAACTAGAGCTGGGTTGAAGAAAATTCCCAAAGAGGCAATTGATGGGCAATGTGCTAAACTTTAAAGTTTAGTGGTAGCACATGGGCAATATGATCACTGTTGCATCAGTCAGTCTTCCTGTTGCTGGGAAAAATATCTGACATGCATAACTTGAAGCAAGAGAGGCTTATTTAGCTCATGGTTTCAGAGATTTCAGCCCACAGTTGTGTGGCTGTAAAGCAGAAACATCATGGTGGAAGGGCTTGGGGAAGGAATGTTGCTCACTTCATGGAGGTAAGGAAGCAGAGCAAAGGAATAACGTCAGACAGGAAAAGGACAGAGACCATAGATAGGACCCAAAGTCACTTCTTTATGACCCACCTGGACATACCCAGAACTGTGCTTTATTAATCCCCTGGGTTTCTCTCAAGCCAAATTTAGCAATCCTGCCCCAGATTGCATCCTCCTCAGCGATCCGACTGGCGAAGAAAACTTCCAGCCCTAGCCAGAGCTCTCATCCTGTCTCACACTTGATGTGCATTCTAGCTTTCCTTCTTTTATGCTCCTTTCTTTAGACACTGTAAAGGTCATTTAGCTTCTAAATAGAAAAACATCACTATTCAAGTGCACAACTAAATATATCTTTCTTTTAGGTCACATAATTATTTGTTTATTATGTTTGCCTTGCCTTCAGAAACTATTTCCTGGTTTGGCTATCCAAAACTTACACAGATTGAAAGGAAAGAAAAATTATCTGTGTACTCAGACACATAAAAAATCTCCATATTAGTACTTCATATAGGATCCCACCATAGTAGAAAATACTTATACCTTCAGTACAAATTTTAGAAAATCAGACAGTAATATTCTCTTTAATGCAGGTCTGATTGTGTTGATATATTGGCAATTCCTTGGAGAAAGAGTTTAAAATTAATTTCTCCCTATATAACAGTAATATCTGTTCATTGTTTTCTTATTTGAATCTCCCCCAAGCCTGCTCCTGATATAAGGATTGAGATGTAAGGTGTTCATTTAGGGAATGATCCCAGGAAGCCTGAGTGGTCCTGAGAGAGCGAGAAAAGAGAGCCAAGAAAAGAAGGGAAGTTCATTATGAGTTGGTTAACACCTTGGCCACCCAGAGAATCCCACTGGGAATTCTCTGATAGGTGACATCATGCCTCGAAATCCTTCTATGGACGGACAAGGAACGTGGAAACCTTATCTATGTTTCTCTCTAGCCAGCAGAACTCCTGGGACATTAACTTTCCATGAGTTCTGATCCCTCTCATGGAAGGTCAAGCACTTTTTCGTGGCAGAGGTATGAGACAGGAAACAGTGATTGTGTTTGGAAACTGTTTATGAAATTACAGGTGACTCCAATTTTGACCAACCATATCAACTCACAGTCTATTACATTTATAAAGGCGAACAAAGCGCCATAATTGAACCACACAAAGATCATGACTGCTCACATTTCTGAGATGCCCTTCTAGGGATATTTTAAAACAGAAAGTGAATGATGAATGCAATTGTTTTGAACCTACCTTTCCCCCCACAGTAACACCAGTGACTAACAAGCATGTGCTATTTACAGATGATGGAGCCAGGACTTGCAACTTGAATTGTAGCAGTCAGTGTTCAAAGTGATAGAACTGAAAAATTTCTAGGCTTTTAAAAAGAAAATCTGCTTAAAACAGGAAAGAAGGTGCTTACAAATTTATTGAAAGTATATAAGGAATAGGCTCTAGGCTGGCCCTCCAGCAAAAACTCTCAGAATCATTATAGAACCGGCCTGACAGTGGAGCTGCTGCCTCTTCTTCAATTGGCAAAATGGGGAATTGGGAAGATACCACTGGATCTTCAGGAATATTCCTCATTTGAGGCAGTCCAGACATAAGAAGATGCTGAAATCCCAATTGAGTCGCACCACACCTGCCAGATATGCAAGATTAAAAGAAGATGGAGCTGAAGACCAGTCTCTTGTCCCATAAAACTAGCAAATGAATTTACTTGAGAACACGGTCTGTCACCATGCCTGTGTTTGCCAATTTAAGCACTAACCATATTCCTGAACCTGGGGGCTGGGGATTTAGCTCAGTGGCAAAAGCGCCTGCCTGGCAAGCGCAAGGTCGTGAGTTTGGTTCCCGGTACCGGAGAAAAACCAAAAACCAAAAAAAAAAACCAAAACATATCCCTGAACCTGGTGTTTCATCACATGCCTTGCCAAACCTTCCATAAGTGTGTCTGATTGGCAGCTACCAGACCCTAGCATCAAGGAAGCCTGGGAAATACAGCGCTTGAGTTTATCATCTTACAATACAGGAAATCGCAATAGAAGGACGCTCAAATGCTAGACACTAAGCAAATCTTTCACAGTTATTTTTTCTTCAAAGTGAACACATCTATATTCGTTCAAACATATACTCTTAATCACTCTAATGATCAAAGGTGTAGTTTAGACTTAAGCACAGCCAGCATAAAGTCTTAAGGCAATGTAAAACTAATTGGCCACTAAGTTGTTCAAAATCATAACTTTAGGATCACTAATGACACTAAGCATAGTCCTACACTTTGGTATTAAAAACCTAATTTTTAAAGTCATACATCTAGGCTTATAGAATTGAACCCAAATTAATTCATTTAAATGAATAGCCAGAAGGATATTTGAGCAATCCTGGAAGAATAACTAATTTCCCAGAAGACTAGAGGGATGGGCCAATATTGTACCTGTCTTCAAAAATGCAACATGGCTGGGTTCTAGGAGTTATCCTTGCAAACTGAATTTAAGTCCAGCGAGGTTACATGAGAAAAGGAATTTGTCACGTATTTTTCTCTATCACTGGCTCTGTCTTATCTCACTTCTGCCTGTCTACATACCATTTTATTCTTCTCACTGGTATTCATTTCTGAAGGCTACTACAACAATTACCATAAACTAGGCAGTTTAAGACACTGAGAATGTGCTCTCTTTCAGTTCTTGATGCCAGAAGCCTGAAGTGACAGTGTTGCAAAAAGTAGCTCCTTTTGCAGGTTCTGAGGGGAAAAGCTTCTCATTTCCTTCCTTTTTTTCCCCCCCGGTACCGGGAGTCAAATTCCCGACCTCGCGCTTGCCAGGCAGGCGCTGTGCTGCTGAACTAAATCCCCAGCCCTCATTTCCTTCTTATAGCTTGTGGTAATTTTCAGAAGTTCTTATCATTCTTTGGCTTGTAGATGCACTGCTCCAGTTTACCTGCCTTAATGTCACTTGTCCCTCTCTGTCTTCTCCTCTTTTCTTCTAAGAGTATTTGTTATTATCTATCATATAGTATTATATAACATATACTATATATACTGTATAGTACTTAGTTTAACCCACAGTGATCTTAAAACCCTTAACCTCACTATATCTGCACAGAGCCATTTTACAGATAATGTCACACAGATTGTGGACATATCTTGTGGGAAAGCTTGCAGTCAATCTGCTATATCACTAAAGATGGTTTCCTATTCATACTCATGGAATCTTATTCCTTATAATTTGAATTAACATGTAAACTTTTGGTAATGATAGTCAAAATAAACGCTATATAATTAAAGAACTTGTTATTCCTATATCTGTATGATTCAGTTGGTAATCATATTTGCTACAGCTCTAAAGTAATTTGTAATCTTAATTAGTGCTATCTCCATGGAAATACCATTATATTTTCCTGAAATAAGTTATTTCTCTAGGTTATTTTATAAACCTTTTACTATAGAAAATTTCCAACATAAACAGAAATACAGAGAATAATATAAAGAACTCTCTCTCCAGTACTTACTACTCAGTTTTAAAAATTATGAATATGAAGCTGTTATGATTTGTGTCTAGATGTTCCCCCAAAGCCTCATGTGGTCATGGAAGGGGTGAGCTTTTTAGAGGTAGCTGAATTTAGAGTTTGTTACTGATTCATGATCTAATGCTGGGATTAAGGCTATGTGTGCTACGCCTGTCTTAGGGCAGGTAGCCTGTGAACAATATAAGGGTCAGAAAGAGGCTTGCACTCCACTCCTCTCTTGATAGTTTTGCTGTCTTCTGCCACCATGAACTGTTGCCCCTCTGCCAGGTGCAACCCTGCGTTGGAGCCTTCTGATTATGGGCTGAAATCTCTACAATCTGTGTGCTAAATAAACCTTTCCTTTTTCAGTTTGTGGGTGTGGGGTATTTTGTCTCAGCAATGAGAAAAGTAACTAAAAGAATTCATCTCCCTCCTCTTTATTTTTCTTTGTGCCACATCACTGGAATAACATATAGCCAATCCCAGTCATCATATAATTTGATCTAGGAAATAAATAGAGAAAAACTACAAGGAAAAAATCCTCTAAAATTCAAAAGAAATAATGGAGAACAAGCTTGAATAAATATTGAAACATACCATAAATCCTTATTAATTAAAGAGTTATGATATTGATATATGGATAAATAGGCCAGTATAACAAAATACAAAGTTCTAAATTAAATGTACAAATATACTGAAATTCAATATATGATGAAAGTAGCCTCTCAAGTTAGTGGGATAGGGATGGACATTCTAACAAATATATCAGAGCAAATAAGTATCCATATGGAAAATGATAATGTTGAATATGTACCTCTTACTACTAACATAGATAAAATTCAAATTGTTCAGATATGAGTCAAAGAAATGAAGCCATAAAAGAACGGGAAGAAATTCTAAGTTAATTTAAAGGCTTGGGGCTACAAATTTTATGTAAAATCCAGAGATCATATCAAAACAAAATTTTGACAATGAAAATCAAAAACTTCTTCAAGACAAAAGAAAAAATATAATCCAAATAAAAATGTGACTATTAAATCGTGATCATTTATTATCAGTTAATATCACAGACAAATGATTAATCTCCCCTATAAAGCCTTCCCAGAAATTAAGATGGAAAGACCAATAGAATAACAAGCAAAGGGTGTGAATGATAGTGCACTAAAAGGAAATGTAGGTGATTCTTAAATACACAATGTGATCAACAGTCAAATGCTAGATTGACAAATCCTTTCTCACTTTCCAAATTACTAAAAACCTGAAAAGGATGAAACTATACTCTTTGCAGCTGAGGAAAACAGGCAGTTTCCTGCACCACAAGGGAAATTGTGAAATTGTACAAACCAAAGTGAGGAATCTGGCAACATTTAACAACAATTAGGCCTACATTTCATTGACTAAGCAATTTTATTTTCAGAAAACTATTCTACTCATGCACAGACATATGTAAGAGGTTTAAATACATATATACAAGGTTTTCCACCATGATACTGTTTAGAAATAACTTTAGGTCCTGCAAGAGGGTGAGCCTAATTAAAAACTTAATCCATAGAATGAAATATTTATCTGTCAAAAAAGATATTCTCAGTTCACTGTGTTGGGAAATCTCTAGGGGATATATACATTTTTAAAATGCTGTTTAGGTAAAAGTACAAAGTATGTCTGGAATATTTATCACGTCAGAAACTAAGATAGTTCCCAAAGAAAAATAACAAGAGGATGGGCCTAATTAAAAACTTAATCCATAGAATGAAATACTCAGTTAAAGATCTGTCAAGAACAATGTTCTTAATATACTGCATTGGGAAATCTCCAGGAGATATATACATTTTTAAAAAATGTTGTTTAGGTAAAAGTACAAAATATGTCTGGGATATTTATTGTGTCAGAAACTAAGATAATTCTCAAAGAAATATAGAGATAAGTAAAAAGAATTTCAGATCAGGCCAATATTGAAACATAGGGAATTGGGCATTGAAAAGAATAATAGCAGCAGTGGTTTGTAAAAATAAGGTTAAAAGAGACACTAAATTTAGAAATTTATATGTGGAAAGGTCCTCTTGTTACTGAGACATCAGCTGAGAAATGTGGAAGAAAGCCTGAGGTACAGTTCAGTGGCAGACTATTGGGCAGTGTGCATAGGATCCAGGTTCAATCCCAAGTATTGCAAAAGGGAGCGAGATGAGATGATAGACTTCAAAAACTATTTTGCACCTTCAATGCAATAATTAATTCTGACATGGATAGTAAAGTAATTAGGTGAAAATATGTGGGAAATAGGTAAACTTGGCAATGTTAATTGGAATGTTTAGATGAAATATATGTTAGTGTTCATTTTAATATTTATCTTAGTTTTTTTCATTGGATTAAAATTTTTCAAACTAAAAGTTGAATACTGTCTACTTAAAAAAGTGTGTAATCCCAGCACTCAGGAGGCTGAAGCAGGAGGATCCCTGTGAGTTTGAGGCTTGCCTGGGCTACACAGTGAGTTCAAGGCCATCCTGAACTGCATAGTGAGACTGTCTGAAGAAAAAGTTTGACTTTTCCCCTAATGAATAGGACAATGGTACCTTGGTGATAGAAAAAAAGCAAAACAAAAATATTCAAATTTACATAAAGAAATCTTAGAAAGATAAATTTTAAATACAATAAACACCATAAAATATTTAATAGAGCAGGTGGAAAAACTGAAACAAGATTCTCAGTATATAAGTTTTGTAGTGTTTTTGCTTCTTTAGGTATGGCAATACAATATCTATTTAATAACACAAATTAAATTTAACATGCAATAAAACCTAAGCAAAAGAGCAGAGCCTTTGGGGTTAAACTGCTTCATCCTAGTTTCATTACTTAGTACATCTTTGGGCAAACTTTTGACCCCTCCCCTCATTTTCCTTGTCTGTGAAATGAAGATGGTAATATCTACCTGCTGGGGCTGTGAGCACTCAAGTTCAGTACTTAGTGTACACCTGACACTCACCAGAGGCAGTCAGGAGAGTCAGGAGAAAGCATTAAATAAAATAGAAATTGTATTTTGCTTCAAATCTTTAAAAAAATCTACATTTGATTCCCTAAAAGGAAAGTATTCCAACATTTTAGGATTTCCAGGAGCTGTTTCATGGTTTAAGTCTCCTAGGATCATGGAGGGGTAGAGCTGGAAGAGTCCTTACATAACACGAAGTCAACCCATTCATTTATCAAAGTTTCATAGGTGGTGCCAGAGTTGAGCCAAATATTCAGTACATACTGCCATGAGTTTCTAGTGCATAAGGTTATTTACCATAGAGGTCACTCAGGCTGAGAATAAACTCCTTTAGTTAACGAAGGAGTTAGTTTCTTGGAGGGATAAGTCCCAGGTGCCTAGATATAGGGTTTATTTTCTGATGGAGGAAAAAATAAGGAGTGTGTGAACATAATATAGGACATAACAAAATTTCAGGTAGTAATGTGCAGTTTATAAAAGGAAAATAAAGCTTAGAAGGGAGCATAGATGTTAGAGGACTGAGAGAGCTTTGCTATTTTGGCTATAATAAGGGAAATCATCTCCAAGGAGGTGACTTTTAGGCAAAAACCCAAATAAGAGAGAATTCCATATAAAATAAAAGAGTGCATGATGCAAAGAAGCCAAGCATATCTCTTAAAATTTCTATAACCTCCCCCACACTCCTCCCTGGGGATCAATCCTTAACATATGGAGCTTTGGGGGACACTCAGGGTGTAAAGTATAGCAGCCTTTTAAATCCATCACAATTTGACTTATTTTTCGTAATATCAACATGCAGTAAGTTATATAAATTTCTAATTGTGGCCATATTTTAGACCACTTATCCATAACAAATAAAATCCTGAGAACTTATTTAGGTCCAACTTTAAGGAATAATCCCTCGGAATGAAATATGTTCTTGAAAAAGCTTTGAGAGAAGTTTTTAATCATTTCTAAGGTAAAGGAAATGACATTCTGTGATACAGTAAGTAAACACAGCAGCAGACTCCGTGGCACTGTTATGGTTTGTGTCTGGGTGTCCCCCAAAAGCCTCATGCAGTCACGGGGCGGGCTTCTAGAGTTTAGGATTGATTCATGATCCAATGTTTACGGGTCTGAGTGCTACATCCGCCCTGGGGCGGGTAGTTTGCATACAATGTAAGAGAGAGAAAGAGGCTGCTTTCTGCCACTCCCATTTTGCTCTTGCTGCTTTTGCTGTGTCCCACAGCCATGAACTATTGCCCTCTGCCATATGCCACCTTGCCTTGGAGCGAGCGAAGTGTGGACTGAACCCTGCACAAACTGTGAGCAAAATAATCTTTCCTTCTTTAATTTTGGGTGTTGGGTATTTTGTCCCAGCAATGAGAGAAAAGTAACCAAGACAGGCACCAATAAATATTCTGTTTCGTTATTCCCCATAAGCTTAAAAACTGCCCAAACACTAAAAACATGATCTGTAAAGAAGAAATGATCAATTGGACTTCATCAACATCAATGGTGTTCTTCTAAAGCTCTGTTAAGAGAGAGGAAAAACGAGCCAGAGACAGGGAGAATAATTTGCAAATCATGTTTAAAGGATTTACAATATTGATTTACAATATATAAAAAAATTCAAAAATACACAAATTTCATGTGTCAGAGATACCTTGATAAAGCAGAAGAAAGAAAATTCAAAACAAAGCAATTAAAAATGGACAGAAGATTTAAACAGACACTCCACCAATGACAATAAATTGATGGTAAATACCACACGAAGAGTTTCTCATCATTATTAGTGATTTGGAGAATGCAAATCAAGCCCAAAGTGTTTCCACTACACATTTGTATGATGGACAAAAATTAGAAATACTATCCCTGTCATGTGTTTGCAAGATTGTGAACTGGAACTCTCATTCATTGTGATGAGACTGTAAAATAATGCAACCACTTTAAAAAGTGTTCTGTATTTTGCAAAAAGTTTAACACATGCTTTCCATATGACTTAACTTTTCTATTCTTAGGTATTTACCCAAGAAAATTGGAAGTACATATACACAGAAAATTTGTATGTGAAATTGCTTGTAATAGAGAAGAAGAACAAGAACAACAAGAAGAACAAAAGAAGAAGGAGAAGGAAGAGGAGGAGGAGGAAGAGGAGGAGGAGGAGAAGAAAGGAGAAGAAGAAGAAGGAGGAGGAGGAGGAAGAGGAGGAGGAGAAGAAGAAGAAGATGAAGAAGGAGAAGAGGAGGAGGAAAAGAGGGACAAGGACAAGAAGAAGAGGAAAGTGAGGAGGAAGGGAAAAAGGAAGGGGAAGGGGAGGGAGAGGGGAGGAGAAAGCGGAAGAGGAAAGGGTAGAGGGGAGAAGGAAGAAGAAGGTGAAGATGGGAAGGGGGAGAAGACACTAAGCACCTCCACAATGGAAGGATATTTTCATATAATGGAATACTACTCAGCAATAAAATAGAATAAACTGTTCTTCCATGCTAAAACAAGGATGAATCAAAATAATCATGATGCTCAGTGTAAGAAGCCAGATGATCATCTCCTATTCCAAAAAAAGGAGAGCATATACAGTGTGATCCTATTTATAACAAATTTGAACAGATACAAACTAATCTACAATAGAGAACCCACTGGAGAAAGGGTAAGGGCTGGTGAAGTGGGGAGAGGGGCAGGAGGAAGAGATTCCAAAGGGCCATGTGGAAACCTGGAATTAGTGAAGGTGTTCATTATTTTAACTTTGATGGTGGTTTCACAGATATACACATATTTCAAAATACATGAATTTTTGAATACACATGAACTTTAACCCTAAACATAATTAGGTTAATCTTATGTCAATTATGCTGCAATAAGGCCATTAATGATAGTCAATTTTAAAAATCACCAAAGAAACCAACAATCAAACATTCCATCATCCAAAATTCAGTGTCAAACAATGGGAATGGAATACGTAATTGAAACATTAGGAGTGTGACCTTTGCCCAACTGCTAGACTGCTGTATGTTTCAGCTTGCTTATCTGTAGAAAAACAATATTAATTTATGAAATTTTTTAAAGCATATGTGACAGAAAAATCTGTTTTTAGTGTCAGAACACTGCTGTTACAAGGAGCGGATTGCCCTAGGGATGGCCCACAGAAGCCACAAGTCAGTGGAACTAACCCTCCATGCCCACTGAACTGTAGCTCCAAGGCCACTATGGCATAAAGAGAGGCTCATGTGGCCAAATCCCAACTAGAGTATACAGGAAGGAACTATGGCTCTGGCCAATTCTGTTTAACTTGCGGAACAGTCTTGGTGGAAGTTCTGCCTTTAAAAATAAAGTATTGTCTTTGCCTCCAGGTGACACTATGCATCTCTGCTTTTATAACCCTTGGACTAGCTCACCACTTGTCTCTGGACAGCTCATGCAGAAAGCATGACCTCCAGGTAGATGCACCATCTTTGCTCTCCACTGAGTTAATCATCATATCCAACTTTAGTCCTTTCAAAGGACAGTTAATTTAACTCCATAAGTCACCACCTTCAGTAACTCAGTCACTCACAAACACAGGTATGTGCCTTGAGGTCATTGGTCCCATCATGTGCATGATTGATTTATTTTGTAATTAGCCTAGGCACAGTCAATACCAGTGACCCCTACAAACATGATAAGATCACAGAATAAATCTGTGTGACCATACCAGTGATCTGCAAATATATAGGACTGGTGTTTTAGGTCACTGCAAAGAAAAATGATAAAATGCAAGGCAGATCCCTCATAACTACAAGGAGATTATACCAAATAGATTAATATTAGTGAATAAATATTATATTGGGGGAGGAGGAGGATGAGGAGGAGGAGAAGGAAAAAGAAGAAGAGGAGGAGGGAGAAGAGGATGAAGAGGAAGAGGAAGGAAAAAACAGAGAGCAGATTGGAATTAGCCCACTGGCCATAGTTTACAGATCATTAATTCATTTGCATGCAATTTGACTTTATATTTTAACCTTAGTTGAATCCAGTTTTAAAGAGTTATTTTTGTAAATAAATCAGAGCAGGAAAATTTTTGGTTATGTCCTGGTGACTTATTTTAAGACATAAGGAGGCTAAACCTCACAAAATCTTACTGAACTCATTCCACTAAGAAATTACTGAGAATTTGAACTCCCTCCAGTGCTTCTCTTTGAAATATTTACTACTTCAATATTTTTGGTTTTCTTCCATAACCTAGTTAACAGAAAACACATTTTCATCAATGCCTTTAGTCTTCTGTGCACTTGGCATTATTTTGAATTTTAAAAAGGACATCATAGACTAATTAATTGTAAGTATTTCACCAGCAGCTCGAAAACAGCATTCTTTAGTAGAAATTGGCCTAAATTATTAGAATTCTTTGAACATGTTAATATTGCTTAGATGAATTAGTATTTCCCTGAAGAAATGCCTCTTTAGAATTCAGACTTTTCCCAGGGAGATAAATTTTCACAGAGCAACATATGGTAGTTATTTCTAATATTTAGAGTGAGTGAGAACAATTTTTCATCCACCTTTTTTTCATATTTGGATCTCAAGTCTGATAGCAACAGCAAAAGCCAAATGGAAGCCTCTGTCTATTTAGGAATTGACCCCCAGAACTCTGGCACAATTTTTCTGTCCTAAATCTACAGCCCTAGCTCCACAGTCCTCATTCTCAATCAGTGACTTCCCTTCATTACACAGATGGAAATTATTTGACATGTAATCTTCGCCTTTCTGCACCTCCAAATCAAATTAGTGCTGTTTTTACTTGAAATTTTCCCTTGCTTCATTCTACTTCTGAGGAGAATATATTTTTCTTTCCTTCAGAAGTGTAAATTCTTCACTTCTTGACCCTACACACTGCTTCCAACTCCAGAGTACCAGCCTATTCAGGACCTAATACTGCATTTTGCGCCATTTCTTCTCTTTGGCCGTAGGTATTTTCATATGCTTCATATTATCAAACTAAGTAAGTCCTCCATCCCCAGTACTACTTCTGACACTTCACAGCAGGGTCTGAGGGTCACCCGTGGCAAGAACCTTTTTCCTGAGGTATTGCCCTACACTCTGGTGAAGAATGGAGAGGTGGGGCTGACTCAAAACCAAAGATCCCTCGGGTGCAGAATGAGGAACTCAGAAAAGTAGTACGAAGCAGAGGTTTATTTACAATATTGCGAAGGCACTGACAGAGCTGTCAGCAAGGTGCAGTGCAGGAGGAGCTCAAACTGAGCTTCTCAGGATTATGTCTTTGTCCATTCTTATAGGGGTTCTAAGCCAATCAGCATCTTAGCCTTGTTACTGGGGTGAGCTTGTCGCTAGGGTGGGCTAAGGTGCTTGGACTTTGTATGCAAGCAGGTCCCTAAAAATAACCATTTTGCAACAGTAAAAGTTTCACAAAGGGCAATTTCTAGTAAGCGGGCAGTCATTTCCATGGCAAAGTCATCCAAGCCATGTCAGCCATCTTACCTAAGTGGCTGCCTGCCTAGCCTGACTTCTCACTGTCCCTGAACCGCAAGCCTCCACAGGTCCTTCCTTTCACTACTAGAGCTTGAACTAAGTAGTCTGCTGTCATTCTGTCCACTTTCTTTTTACCTACTCATCCCTCATAATTGTCGTATTTGTTTGTCTAGTAAGCGGTAATCACTCTCTTGAAGTGATTATATGTAATTTACCAATTTACAAATCCAGTCTTTTTTCCCTTTTCTGCACACGTACATGCTTACGTACTTTTCAGTTTCTGCAAACTAAAAATACTGTTTTAAAATCTACTGTTAACCTAGGGATCTTCAGTCTCCCCTGACTGCTGAACTAAGCCCTACCTAGGTTGTCCAGTATTTACATCTTCCAATCTATCCCAAAGAGCTCCTTCCAACAACTGTATGCACCTTACATTCTTACAATTTGAAGCATCCTTGTTATTTCTTAAACACCTGATGTTTTCCTGCCAGAGCCTCTGTTAAGTGTTCTGGCTAATGTCTCTATGATGACAGCATCCAATAATCTTGAAGTCTTCTATGATCCTCTCATTGGATACACCTGTTTAACTGCAGACTTTAAAAAAGTGTTCAGTAAAGAAAAATAACCCCCAAGAAGCCACCAAGAATTAAAGTATTTGTTTTCATTTTTAATTCAAAGTGTAAGCTAAAACAACTTTTTTTAGTGTATGTGCTCCTGAAGCAAGCATGACCTAAAATAACTAATACACTGTACTAGGATTACAGTCCTCTTTATTCTCTTGCCCAGCTGTGCACTCCCAGAGGCAAGCATAATCATAACTTTAGTATATATTCTTCCAGTCCATGCATTTCAACTTCTAAAACATATGTATATAGTCAGAAAACTATAGCATCATTTCCTGATTTTCATTTACTGTCTGTTAAAAAATACATATATAATCCATAACTCTAAAACTTATTTTGTTCCTCTTGTTTTAAGTTCTATTATTCTGAGATCAATGAGTGTGGTACAGATATAGCATAACTTTAATATAAAGATATTTATAGTATAATCATATTTGAGTCTACTATTTTGAAAATCATACCAAGTGTGTTATATACATGCATCAGAATTTATTATCCATTCCCCAACTGAAGGATGTTTGGGTTAGTTTCAATTATGTCAAGCAGCACCATAGTGAGTATCAGTGTTTATATCTCCTTGGCCTTGTATAAGAGTTTGTTTTGGGCTATATTTAGAAATGAAAATCGCTAAAACATGAGATTTATATATTTTTAAAGATACCCACAACGACATTTGATTGGCTGATTCTGAAAGCAGCTGTACTGATCACTTCTCTATGCTCTCACAGGTACTTGGAATAATTAAAGTTTTAAATTGCCAATGTCTCCACTAAGTACTGGATTAAGTCCAAACTTAGTTGCCTAGGATTTAGGGTCACTCTAACACATGCATTTTTCTAATACTTAGTAAAGATAAGCATATTTTCATATACTTGGTAGTCATCAGTTTTCTGGTAAAAATGTTGGCTCATTTTTCTTACAGAGCTGTAAGATTTCATTATATATTCTCAATACAAAGTCTAACGTATATGGCAAACATTCTGTTAGTATTCTGCTTGACTTTTACCTTTATTTGTACTGCCTCTTGTCATCTAAGAGTTATTAAAATTTCAGAGTGAGTGAGTGCTCCAGGAGCTGCTGGTCCTGAGGTTTGAGTCCGTACTTTACTCACACCGCCACGGTTCCCAGCTGAAACTCGCGGAGAGAGCCAGGTATTTCCCATCTACTTCCTGAGGGCAGAGCAGGCGACCCAGGACCCTGCTGCCGTTACAGACTGAGTCTCTCCTCTCCCTGCACCTGCAGAAGAGAGTAGGTCCTCACTCAGAAGCCCCAGGGACTTCTCTGGCTGGGGGTGGGGCATGTAGCCTCTCCCTGTACCCACGTGCCAAGTGAGTGAGTGCTCTGGGAGCTGCTCGTCCCTCGGTTCGAGTCCATGCTTTGCTCACACCACCACAGTTCCCAGCTGAAACTCATGGAGAGAGCCAGGTATTTCCCATCTACTTCCTGAGGGCAGAGCAGGCAATCCAGGACACTGCCGCCATTACAGACTGAGTCTCTCCTCTCCCTGCACCTGCAGCAGAGAGTAGGTCCCCACTCAGAAGCCCCAGGGACTTCTCTGGCTGGGGGCAGAGTGTATAGCCTCTCCCAGCACCTGCATGCCCTGCGCTGAGTGAGCAAGTGCTCCTGGAGCCACTGGTCCTGTGGTTTGAGTCCGTGCTTTACTTTTGCCCGGATCCCCTAGTGGGTCAAAGACATGGGCAGTCTGTGACTGCTACCCATCCGCCCGCCATCTGGTTCCTGTATGTGTCCTGAACTGACTGGAGACACAGAATCAGGTGGTTCACAAACTGTCAACGCTGCAGTTTGTGTCTGGATTTTGCCTGTACCCTGAATTGCCTGGGGACATAGGTACACTGGGCTGGGATTGTCATACCAGCGCAACTGGAGTCTGGGCTGTGCACATGCCCTGAATTGCAAGGAGATGTTGGATCTGACTGTCGGCCATCAGCTGACACCAATGCCCCTGTCTGAGAATGGGGATAACTAGATACAAATCAAAAACTGCCAGAAAACCCAAGACTAAGTAGCGCTTCTTAGAGGTCACTCAGGGGCAAACCTGACCAACAGGAAAACTAGGAACACCAGTGGCCTTTGCTGTGCAGCTACTGAAGAGGGAAACTGAGCTTTCTGCATCTGGTAGCAAACATGAAAAAATGAAGAACTAAAACACAATCCCAGAACTCCACCCCAATCAGAACAAGTCCAGGAGACATCGACGTAGGAGATCTTGGTAAACACATGCCTGAAATAGCTGAAATGATTGCAATGGAAGTAAAAAAACAACTCCATAAGGCCATAGAAGAGATGAGATCAGAAATAATCTCTCAGGCAAAAAATGAAATGACAAGAATAATGAAGAAACTGCTCAAAAAGTCTGAAAAAGAAATATGTAAGAAAATAGAAGAACAAAGGCAAGGGTCAGAAGCGTTCAATGAAAAATATAGAAAGGACTTAGAATGCATGAACCAGATTCAAAGACACTTCCAGGAAACAAAGCTGCCATTGAAAGCTACCAAAAATCACTTGAATGAAGCTGAAGATGGAATCTCAAACTTTGAAGACAGCATGGCAGCTAGCGACCGTGAAAGAAAGGATCTCATAAAATCAACAAAGATCCAGGAAAAGTCAATTCAACAGCTGCAAGATGAGGCAAAGAGGAATAATGTACAACTTATAGGAGTCAATGAAACAGCAGGAAGCAACACAACTGACATAAAAAGGTTATTTGCAGAAATAATAGAAGAAAATTTCCAAAGCATGGAAACAGAACCTGAGATACAGTAAATGAGGCATATAGAGCTCCAACCAACCACAACCAAAATAAAACTACACCCAGACATAATAGTCAAGTTCCCAGATCTTCAGGAAAAGAACAGAATATTAAAAGCTGCTAGAGAAAAGAAACAGATTACCTGTAAAGGAAAGCCCATCAGAATCATGGCAGACTTCTCAGCACAAATCATCCAATCATGAAGAGCTTGGAGTGAAGAATTATAGGTCCTCAGACAGAACACCTTCCAACCAAGACTGATGTACCCTGCCAAACTATCCCTCAAATTCAACGGAGAAATGAAATATTTTCATGACAAAGAACAATTGAAGAACTTCATGAGTATCAAACCAGCATTACAAAGAGTACTAAAAGATATGCTAGACAGAGAAAAATCTGACTGGAATTTCAAAAACAACAGTAGCAATGAAACGTCAAGAGGAGCAAACAAGTAAACAGGTAGAAAAAGTAGGAAACCAATGCAAGTAAATAACATGACAATGATAAATCAATACATATCAGTTATGACTGTAAATGTAAATGGCTTCAATTCTCCAGACAAAAGAAACAGACTGGCAGAGTGGATTAAAAATCAAAACCAAAATTCAACGATATGCTGTATACAGGAAACACATTTCACTGAAAAGGAAATCAGCAGACTAAAAGTCAAAAGATGGAAAACAATCCTCCATTCAACAAGAACCCAGAAAAAAAGCAAGTGTAGCCATTCTGTTTGCAGACAATGTAAACTTCAAGCCGTCAACGATCAAAAGAGATAAAGAAGGTCACTACATACTAGTCAGGGGAAAACTGCAAGAGGATGAGATAACAATCATAAACATCTATGCACCAAATATTGGAGCTC
>NW_004955431.1:7159929-7171767 GCF_000276665.1 Chinchilla lanigera | reverse complement strand
ATAGTTAACATAGTTGTTCTACTGTCTTCTATTTCCTTGCTGAAAGAAACTGTCAGTGAGTCCTTGATTGATCAATATTGCATATCTCTATCTATTTTCATGAGAAACCACTTTGAAGATATCAATATGTAATATAACAAGCATTGTTAATTTCCTACCACTTTGTTTGTAACTCTGTATTGTCTGTACTGTTCTTCTGCTATTTCGTAAAAGGTTGTCTGTGTGTTAATATTTTCCTCCCTTTATTTTTAAAATAAAATAAGAGTTATTAAAATTTCAATGTAAGCAATTTTTTTTTTTTCTGGTACTGGGAATCAAGCTCATGACTTTGTGCTTGCTAGGCAGGCGCTATGCCGCTGAGCTAAATCCCCAGCTTCAGCAAATTTTTGTTATATTCTTTTCATCAATTTTCCCCTTTTCTGTTTTGATTATATGACTTTGATTATATACTTTATTATATGACTGGCTTTGTTTAGGAAATATTTTCCTACTCCAGGATTTTCAAATTATTTTACATAATGAGTTTTAATTTTCTCTCCTCTTTGTTTTTCTCTCTCTCTTTCTCTCTTCCTTCCTTCCTTTCTTCTTTCCTTCTTTCCTTCCTTCCTTCTTTCTTTCCTTCCTTCCTTCCTTCCTTCCATTTTGATGAGACAGAGTCTTTCTACATAGTCGAAACTGGTGTTCCTGCCTCAACCTCCCAACACATGGCTTAATATTGTATTTTACTATTGTAGTTTTCAATGTAGCTAGAGGTTAATTTCCTATACTTTACAAGTTGTGTCCTAATTTTATTTCCTCACTTTTTACTTCAATTATATTGGCATCATTTATTGAACTGTACATCGTTTATCCTTTCATTTGTAATATATCATCTAAATATCAAGGACAGATATGCTTGGATCTATTTATGGGCTCTTTACTCTGTCTTAATCATCGTAAGTTACAACATAGATCCATGTATTTATAAATCTTTTATATGTGGTAAGAGAAGAGTTCCTTTGATACTTCTTTTATAAAAAAAATTAAAAACTGTTTTAAAATTTATATTTATAGTGCCTACTATTTACATTTCTTATGTGGAGTTAGGACATGTTTGTGTGTTTGTTTTGGTACCGGGAATCGAACTCAGGACCTTCCACTTGCCAGACAGGTGCTTGTTCTGCTGAGCTATATATCCCTGGCCCAAAATCTGTGAAGATTTCTTTTTTCTCCCGGGAATCAAACTCAGGACCTTGCACTTGCCAGACCCTTGCCAGGCTTCTGATGCTGAGCTACATCCCCGGCTGGAGTTAGTATGTATATAGAACAGATCTTAATTCCTTTTTCTACTCCTTTTCCCTCCTTTACCTGCATCTCTTGATCTCCTTCCTACTTGACAAAGATCTTTCTCCTTACTTCTTATTATCTATTTACTTCTATTTTATGGATTAGGAGTATTTTACATAGTAGAGTTAGTACTTTGCTTACCGTTGGATTTTGTTCTTTGATATAAATGTTAGAGTATTTTCTAAGTTCTATAGGAATGCCATTTATTCAGTTCATTAGGTTGGGGAGAATTACCTGTGTGATACTGGGTCTTCTTCCTGAATATAGTATATTATAACCTACATATTTAGTGTGATTTTTAAGGCCTTTCAATAATTATAATTCTTCCATAAAAGGTTTGTACTTTTAGTGTTACATTTATTCTTAGATCTTTGTGTAACTATTCCACATTATATCTCCTTAATGTTTATTGCTAATGTATAAGATGTTAATATTCATCTTGATCATATCTCAACTGTTCTTGAAAACATTTTTTGTTTTGACAGTTTGTAAATTATCCTAGATCATTTATGTGTACAACTGTATTGAAGAAAATGTCAACTTCCTCTTCCCTTTTCAACCTCCATAGCTTCTGAGCTTCTGTTTGCTTGTTTGTTTGTTATTATTGTTGCACTGACTGGATTTTCCTATATGATATTGGATGACAGGGATGATAGGCAGACATCCTGGTCTTAGTTTTACTTTAATTACAATCTTTCTATTATTTCACCGTTAAGAATATGTTTACTGCGCTGGATGTGTTAACTCACATATGTAATCCTAGCTACTGGGGAAGCTGAGGCAGGAAGCTCACAAATTCAAGGTTGGCCTTTACATTCAAAAAGACCCTGTTTAAAAAAAATAAGCTCAGTGTAGCTCAGTGATACAGCACCCCTGAATTCAATCTCCAGTAAGGAAAGAAGAAAAAGAAAAGAAAAGAACATTTTTCCTCTATGTTTTGGGAAAATACCCTTCATTAATCAATGAAATTTCCTTCAATATTAGACTCTTAGGATTTTTAATGAGACAATAATTTTGAATACATTTGAAGAAGTTTTCTACATCTAATACAATGACCGTATGTTCTACATTAATTTGTTATTAAAATTGTTAGGATCATACATTTTTATTATATAACAACTGCTTTCTTGGGATTAGACCTAAGTGGTCCTATTTATTTATTGTTTGGTGACTTTAGACAAAGGAAATGCTTTGCTAGTTCAACAGGCAGTCAAACTGGAAGTTCTAGCTGAGAAATTAAAGCTATCAGACACAACAGTCAACTTGAAAACAGTACTCAGCAGAAAGTTTGTTAGATGATTCTTAAAATCCCTCACTTGTGTCAAGGGTATCAGAGATTTTGGAGCCAGAGTTGCAAATGGGAAGTATATTCTTCTGTAAAGAGTTACACATGCTATGGGCCACATCCATCCCAGACCATAACTTCGGATCGGTGGTGTTGATAAGTGTGAGAGAAGGCAAGTTCCCTTGTAGGACACAAAACATGAATTCTCAAACTTTAATCCATGACCTGTTTCCTACTAACGGTGGAGAGATCTCATTTTCTCTGTCCTCCTTTGCTAACAATTTCTGGACTGTGACCTCCCCTTATCCTCTACTGTCACACAGATAAGGCGTGCTGTAATAGAAAAAGGACACCATGATGTCTCCCAGGACAAAAAGAGCTGTGGATACAGATCTTATATAAGGGAGTGGTCCCCTAAAACATGAGGAAGAAATCTCAAAGGATGACAAACTCATGATCCAGTGAAAATTATCAACTCCTAGCTCACCCTAATGGCACCATAAAACTAGTCTTGTTTTTATGTTTCTGTTTTCTTTTTGTCTTTTTGAGACAGGGTCTCCCTGTGTAGTTCAGGCCAGCCTTGAGCTCACTTTGAAGCCCAGGCTGGCCTCGAACTCACAGCGAGAGTTCTTTTGTAAGAATGCCAATCTGATTGATCTCTGTCGGACCTGAGTCTTCTTCAGCTTTTTTCCTCCTCAAGCCAAGGTTCCTTCCTTATTTTTCTTCTTTCTCAGTAAAATATTTGCCTATAAATTCAAGCTATTGCATCAGGTTTAATATCCATTATCACTGAAGCAAGTTTCTACATGTATCCTCTATCAACTTCAGATGTCTATAAATTTCATTCACTATGAGTTGTGATCAAAAATATGATCAATATTTAATGAAAATAAATTTGCTCCAGTAAAAGATGCATTGCTATTAATCCCCCTCAAGACATTCTCTCTCACGTGGAACACACTCATTCCATCATTTCTGCCACTGTTTTGAGCGTCTTTAGCTGCACTGTCATGGCTGCCTTGGTGTGTTGAATCAATTCGAAAGATTTACACTTCAAGGTCTTTCTGACTTTGGGGAAGAGCCAGAGTCATACAACACCTATAATCCAGTGAACAAGATGGATAAACATGCACTACAATGCTTTTATTTGACAGAAATTGCAGAAATATTTGAATCAATTCAAGACACAAAGGCAGCCACAAAAAGATGTTCAAGAAAGAGGACTTACAGAACTGCTCAGAGAGTGGCAAGAACATTGGGACCAGGTGTTACAAATGGAAGAGTATTTTGCAGAGAATTGATTAATGACAAGGTGTCTTTCACTGTAATATATTTAAAAGTTTTACTCAACATTCATCATATTCTTTGATCACTCTTCATATATGGGCACACAACAGAGGGAACACACGGGGCCTCAAATCCCTTCTGCCCTGCTCACCAAGCCTGCACATGCAAAGGCAGGAGGCTCTTCACTGGAGGAAAGATTGCTTGTTCTAATTTAAATCAAGAAAATTTTGGAATAAGCTGTCCTGTCTTCTCTTTAAACCCAGTAGAAAGATGTTCAGCAAGTTTACTCTGAGTGCTTGCAACGTGTCACCGAAAGTCAGGAACGGAGTAGATGGGTGTCTGATTTTCACCTACAATCTAAGGGGCTAAAGATGGGCTGGCTTTTTGCCAACAGCCAAGGCAGCTGAGGTCAACCTCCTGCCCGCACAAAGGAGTGCCAGTGCAGGACTGAAAACAAGGAGGAATCCATCAAAGATACACAGGAAGAAGCAAATAATCAGATGTGTCATTTTAGAAAGATACACTAGACTGGGAGTTATGAGAAGGCAGAGGAGAAATGACAGTGACCTTGAAATAGATTGTGACAGTGAGGAAAAGGGGGTGTCTTAGTTACTTATTTTGTTGCTGAAACAACAGCTGAAGTTAAAGGAGAAAAGGTTTATTCGACTCACAGTTTGTAGAAGTTTCAGTCCATAATCGGCTGGCTTCCAGGCGGCACATGACAAAAGGGCAACTGTTCATGGTGGCAAAGGATCGCAAAAACAACATGAGAGCAAGACAAGCCTCCTTCTGTCCCTTAAATCATATCCAGTCTATTGGGATTAGGGCGGTGCCAATTCCATCAGCAATCACCCACCCCTAATCCCAGCATTGCACAGCTAATCAGCAGCACACTCTAGATTCAGCCATCTCTGAAAAAGCCCTTTGACTCTATGAAGATTTGGGGGGACATCTAGACACAAGTCATAATGTGGGGGTACATAAGAAAGCTGTAAAGCAATAGAATGAGTTAAGAATAAAATAAAAACGAATCAAAATAAGTGATCAGGATGCTGGCTTAGGCAAGGGAGGGAATGGTGATGTCACTTCTAGGGATAGACCCAGTTTGGCACAAGTGAACTGGACTTCCTGTAGGAATTATGAGGGATAGATTTAGAGACAAGCTTGATATATAGACCCAAAGCTCAAAGGATTGATGTGCATCCATGGTGAGAGTATAACTGTACAGATAGTAACTGAAGTCAACACAGTGGATAGAGAGGGGACTCAGAAGAGACTAAAAACTAGGATTTGCAAGATGGAGAAGCAGTTATCAGGAAACCATAGAAAAGTCAGAAGGGGGCTGGGGATATAGCTCAGTGGCATAAGTACCTGCCTGGCAAGTGCAAGGTCGTGAGTTTGATCCCCAGTACTGCAAAAAAAAGAAAAGTCAGAAGGCAGAGAAAAATCAAATCAAGAAAGTACATGTGATGATTAAACATAAGGAAATGCTAGAATTTGTTTTCTCTATCACTGTATCCCCAGAAAACAAAAATAGGGCTTGTCATTTAGTAAATGATCAAGATACATTTGCTAAATAAGTGAAGAAAGAAATCCTTAATGTTTGCAGAGGATTCTTAGAGGCAAAGTAAGATACAGATACGTACATTAAATTCTCCAACCAGCATGTTGGTGGAGATTTTAGAAAGAATCATTTCTGTTGGGATGGTGAGTGGTAAGTCCAGCCTGCGGATATGCTGAGTGATATGATCAATGCCAAAGTGGTAGTGGAAAGTGTAGACCAGTATTTCAGTAGGAAAAAAGACAGAAAGAGCAATATCTGGCAGATACTGTGTGATGAGACTTTTTGCCTGTTTGTTTGTTTCAGATCTGAGAGATTTGACTACATTTAAGTATTGACAGGAAAGAGCGAATGAGCTCATAACATCAGAGAGATAAAGGATGAAGGTGGAATATCAGAAAAAATGAGGTAATCCTTTAATAAAGGAGTTCTAAGGGCTTAGGAGAGTGTCATGCACAGGTGAAGGCACCATCTTCCATATAGAAAGCCCTTCCTGGACTTTGTCAGAGACTGGGAAGTTTATATTTGTAATCCCATGGAAAAGTTATTGGAATTCTAGTAAGTTGATCTCAGTCTACCACTCTGGTGCAATGCATGGTGAGAATAAAGACACTAAGGCACATGTGTAGTTGTGCAGAGCAAGGGAGTCCTAAATCCAGTGAGTACGATGGCTAACAGGAACAAAGGCCTCAAGCCAGGGCTGAACCCAAGTGTATGTTATTAATCTATGAAGAGGGGAGTGGCTCAGGGATGAGTGACCATGAGAGTGGCGGGAAGTGCATGAGTGCCTTGAGCTGGGCTAGGTAGGAGGCCTGAAGTCACCTGTGCCATATGCAGAGAGAAGGATATGCAGAAAGTGTAATTCGCAAAACACAATTCAAGGCAATATCCAATGTACTGGGGTTGGTGTTTTAGCTCTGATGTGTAATTTTTTATGTCTCAAGATGTTGCAGCCTCTGCCTCCTTCTTGAGGCTTGATCCCAGCTGACAGCACAGCTCTCTTGACCTGGATCAATTCTGGTCAATAGCATGGCTCTCTTGGCCTGGATCACTCATACTTCCTGGGAGCTACACACAAGGCAAAACTGACTTGTTGCCTTGCTTCAAAGGCAACATCAGCGCCTCGGTTAGACCCATTTTCATTGCTTAAAGCCAATTGGGGAATGAGGACAAAACTTTGCCAGCTCTGCACATATCAGTACATGGAAGTAAGGCCAAGGTTAGCCAAATGGCAATGACTGCTCTTCTTCTGAGGAGAGTCCTCCAGGTGGTCCTCCACACTTACACAAAGAGGTGCTTCAGATACCAGTCAATTTATAGACCAGGTGCAGACAGGCTAAAGAAATGCCATTTGGTGGGACATAATTTTTGTGTAAAATAGGAAGCAAGACCATTTGCTGGAAATTAGGGAAAGTCATTAATTTCCTAGGTTGCCTGGAAGTTCTTAATTTTTATTTCTATGGAACATATGCTATACCCTTAGGACCTCCCCAGGAAGTGTTACTAATTAAGACTTTTGAAAGGCCAACTGTAAGTGCTGTACTTCATCATTTATTTCCTAATTTGTGCTGCTTTCTGGCAAGAAAAGTGGTATGTTATTTGGTAAACCATACATCCCTTTTTTCTGGCCACTTTTGATTATGGAGGTTCCTGCACTCTACCACCATAGTGGATAGTTTCCCATTAGCCCTTGTGTAGTTGAAAGATAGTGTCTACTGAACAATCTATGCTTATAAAGTAATAAATAGATTTCTACATTTATTAATTTGCTGTAATATTTGCACTTAGACAAAGAAAATATCTGCTCAACATGAGTAATGATGTTTGACTAATGTACTTCTAATTAAAATAAAAGGAATTTGACATTTTAGCTATTCTGTGCCATATTACTGAGGCTAAATCTTGAAAAGAACTTTCAATTTCCATTATTTCTTAGCAGAGTCTTGGGGAAGAGTTATGGCATAAAGGGGCCATTTAAGCCTCAAAATTGATGTATTTTAACTTGTAATATTAAGGTATTCAATACTGAGGTGTTTTCTTTGCAAAAGAGGGATGTGAATTCCAGTTGCTCTTCATGTGCTTTAACTTTTTACTGAAAAGCTTGATTTATGGGTCACCTCCTAGAAAACAAATGGTTGACTGGGCTCCTATTCAGCAAACCATGCCATCATTTACTAAATTTCTTTGTTCTTGAAGAAGATTTCAACTCCCCTAATACTTCAAAGTAATTGAAAGTTTTTAAAGTTTCTCATTGAGAACAACAATGGATAATAATTTCACAATAAAATTACCATGGGTGAATTACCTATTTAAATTATAATTCTTCAAAACACGTTTCTAAGATTATGTAGAAAAAGCTCTATTCATTTAGTAAATATATCTTGTTCTATTTATCACTCATCACATAACCTTTTGAGACATGGACACTGACATAGCTCAAACCCTGTCCTATGTATTGTATAGGAAACAAGTCATGATACAAATAAACAATATTATAAATTACCACCATGTGCAAGAAAAAATTTTAAAAATGCAATATGAAGTGTAGGTATAGTATATACTGGGGGATTGTAGCAAAACTGCTTAATTTAAATTAGGACTAGAAGACTTTAAGGAAGTTCAAGTTAATCAGGAGTTGCAGGTGTGAGTAGGTTTGTTGAAGATGAAGCAAGGTGGAGTACTCTCTAAGCAGGAGGAACGCAACATCTGAATTTTGTGTGGTACGAACAAGCCTACTTACCCCTCAGTATCCTCACTGAGGACATAACGGTCAGACGGCATTTATCGCACCTCAGAGGATACGAAACCATTATAATGAATCTCATTGTTGGGGTTAAATTTCTGGACTGCAAATTCATTTGCCAAAATGAGTTCAGCAAAGAATGACTCATTTACAGTAAACATTTGCCATTTGACAGTATCTTAAATTAAATTCTGAAGAAGGAGATGACAACAAAAGACTAAGTGACCTGCTGAGGCCACAAAACACACACTAACTCCATAGGGTATCCTGCATTGCAAAGGCATAGTCCACTAGCTTCAAGAAAAACTGGGAAAACAAATCCCAATGATAAGAAAATTAAACTATAAATATTCTTCATATTTTACTGGTAAGTCACAAGGATGTTCACTTTACAATTGTCCCTAGGAAGGGCTCATGATTCATTTTTGTGCTCATTCTATTCCTCGCCTTGACTGAGGAAATGAAATGTAAACCTTTGGTTGTCAGCCTCACTCTTGTTAATCATTGCCCCTGGAGAACTCTGGCGATGACATACTTCTTTAACATCACTTAATAAAGCAGAAGGGCATGACCTTAATTCTAGTGTTGCCTATCTTCAATTTAGAGCTCATAAAGATAGTGCTAACATTTGTAGAAGAAAAGTATAACAAAATTAATGCATAGAATACTTTCAGTGTTTGGTTTTTGAAAGGCATTTCCCATCACCCTCTAAAAACCTCAGCAGACTTTACTGTCTTATATTCCTGCCAACTCTGGTGCGCACTTTATCTTCTGAAGGAGGAAAACCTCTGATAATGTACAGACATATTCATGGCTAATGAATGGTTTTCTAAAGAGAGCTTTCAGAAAGGCGCATTTGTTCTCTAGTAGGATTTGGGTTTATCATTTCTCACCAGCTCATTTTAAACAATCTATCTTTTTTTTAGATAAATATGTATCAGATATATTTCTGGCTGAGAACCTAAGAAAATACAAGACACACACAAAAAACAGTAACCCACCGTTTCCCAACCATGGCTACCCAGTCCTGGGGAGTTCAAACAATAATTACAAAGGATTTACAAACACATATGCACAAAATACATATCTGCACATAGATATGTAGTGTTATTTTTCAAATGTGTGTAGGCCACTGTGGTAGTACATTCCATTTTAAAAGCATCACTGAATGATAATTTTTTTCAGTGTATTTTTTCAAACAGTAGGTAGAATCAAAATGGTTGCATCATTTTTTTCAAAAATAAAAATAAATTCTGGTGCTTCAAAAATTCAAAAACTAGTACTTCATGTTAATTGAAGTAATAGTCTCTCAACTTTTGATCCCACATCATTATTAGGTTTAAATAATTCAACTCATACACCCAAGTATATATATTTACTCATAACGTGTGTTATATTAGTGTGTTCTATTAAAATATATATGTACTTTATAAAAGTCCTATAAAAGAAAAATTGAGACAGCTAGCTAAAAAGTAAATTTCATTGTTAAAAACTTCCTCTATACCTCTGGGATCTCATGGCGCCATTTTGAAAAATCACTGCATAAAATTACATAAGCTCTTAGAATCAAGTAGAATCAAGTCGGCAATTTGCAGGTAGGTAGAAATTGTTCAGGTCAGTCAGACCTTTCGGAGAGTACTTCTGGGTACTGCTGACTTATTAAATTTTCTACTGACTCTGGCCATTAGTATAGTAATAAATCACAGTCACATACATACACTGTCCACCTGTTTCACACATCACCATTGCTCTTCAGAAAGAATTCCAGGCTGTATAAGGTAAACTGTGTCTGGGTAGCCAATATGACCTGTATTTGAAGCAATCTCAACAGCTTGCTTCATCCTCAGATTGCTGCACACCTTGCCAGGCCAGAGGCTTGGACCTCTTAGCAACAGTATGATTGACTTGGTCCCTGTGGGACAAATTGAGGCTGAAGATGACACGTATGATATGATTTCACAGAATACTGTCTCTCACCAGGACACTACATCAAGTTCTTATAAATTGGATGTAGCTTTTCAAGTTTGGAAGCAGGGGACCTGTTTCACAGCCATCAAAAAATTTGGTGGTCATACTGTCCATAAGAAGACGCTTCTATTTGTGGAAGCTACCACTAGATGCTCCGCCAGAGGAGCTACTATTAGATGAAAAGGAAGCTGAGTATTAAGGCAACTAGAGCAAGGGGAGAATGCTACAAAGGTTGCCACAGAATCAACCAGAAGTTGAATGTTTTGAGAGCAGGGTCATCAGGACAAGGGGACCCTTCTGAAGAGTTTGACCCTGGTGATAGCCTGAAGAGTTTGATCCCAGTGATAGTCTAGAAGAAGAAAGTATTTAGAAATACAAATTTTAACATGAGGAAGTTCTTCTCTTTAGTTTGGCTGTATTACAGGTCCAAGCAGTGGTAGAGTAAGATGAGACACAAGAGAGAAATCTAACTAGATTTTTTGGGCTGAGGTTTCTGCCAGTCTTGAAAAAAGCTTGCTGGGGTAGGGTAGGAGACATCTTATTTGAAAGTCACAGCCATTTCCATGGAACTGGGCTCAGACTCAAGAGTGATCGAGTTTGCTAGGAAAGGCCAACTCCTCTTTGTCAGAAAAATTAGGGTACCTGGGAGATTAGCTTTGTCCTGCTTTCCTCACTTGGAGTGCACTTTGATTTCCAAGGTCAGAGGGAAAGACAAGACTAAGAAAACAAACAGACTAATTTGAAAATGGGGTGGTATTTTAGAAAGGATTCTTCTTTTATGAGAAGTGACAGGATTTCTGAGCAGACTGAAAAGTGGGAAACACTCAAGAGGAGAACCATGGCAACATCTAGGACAACAAAATGACACCTATTGGAACAAAGCTGACAGTCAGAGCTTCTCAAAATAGCTTCTCAATAAATTCTCAACGTTTAAAAATAAGTGGATGTGATTTTTTTAATAAATATCTGATTTTTGCGCATCAAGCTTTAGTCTTAATTGTCAAATAGAAATTAATTCAATGAAAAGATTTAGATGATTAATAAACTATTGAAAGCTAAGTTTGGAGAATTAGTTCCAACAATAGTAACACAGAGCCTGCCAGTAAGACCACTACCTCTAGTGTTGTCAGGAGGTAGGGGAGTGAGGAGGTGGCAGGAATAACTGATGACCAAAATGCCACAATACGCTATCTCAGTCACAATCTAGAAATCAAGGACTTAACACTGAAATTCCAGGCTCTGGAGTCACACAAACCTTCCAGAGCTACTCCAGAAAAATAGATGACCTGGCATGTTTCTTTCTCTTCAACTGACTTGGTTTTGAATTTTAGTAATGTGTAAGAGTGTCTGAATGGGAAAAGGTCACTGTTTTGATGGTGTTGGACCTTAATGATAAATAGATAAGAAAAAGAATTAAACAAGATGACCAAGTGACAAAACCAAACTTTATTTTTTTTGTATTAAAGAGAATAATAATAAAACAGAACAATAGCTGAATACCAACAACATAGACAAAAACAAAACAAAGCAAAAACAATAAAAATGATACAGGATTTCAGAACAAAGTGGTAGGAATTAACAGTGATTGTTATATTACATACTGCTACATATTGTTATCTTCAGTGAAGTTGCTCAGATTACCAGATGTAAGTATGTAAGTTTTTTTTT
>NW_004955431.1:7132388-7159234 GCF_000276665.1 Chinchilla lanigera | reverse complement strand
CTGAGCTAAATCCCCAGCCCCAGGAAAGTTTAAGCAGTACAAAAACAGTGTAATTGTCCACCGGCTGATGAATGAACAAAGAAAATGTGGTATATAAACACAGTGGAATACAATTCTGCCGTAAAAGGAATGAAATCCTGTAATTTGTGACCACATGGATGGACCTAAAGATCAGCATATTAAGTGAAATAAGTCAGCTACAGAACAAGTACCACAAGATCACTCTCATTTGTGGAATATTAAAAAGCTCATTGATAGAAATTGAGGGTAGAAAGGTGGTAGCAGAGGCTAAAAAGAAAGATGTTGGAAGGTTGAGCAATGGGTTATTCAGTTACAGTTACACAGGAACAAGAAGTTCTGGTCTGTTATTATTACACAGGAGGACATTCGTAAGTAACAATAATTGACCATGGATTTCAAAAGGCTAGAACAAGGGTTTTAAAAATTTTTATCATATAGAAAAGTTAAATGCTGGGTGAGATAAATATCTTTAATGTGATTTAAACATCACCCAATATGTTTGTGTACCCAAACGTCACATGGTCCCCCAATAATATGTAAAATATTGATTTTTTATATGTCAGTTAAAAATTAATTTAAAAGGGAAAAAGGATTTAAGTCTGTGCATGCTGCAGTACAAGTCAGATATACCTGTGGAGGGGCTTACGGGTACTGGTGGCCAGTTTCATTTCCCACTGACACTGGGCACAGCAATGCAGGCATGATGGCTTCACTCGTCAGACTGCAGGGTGGAAGGAACCACGTAGTGGAAAATGGCAAAAACATGCCATAATGGTATTCTATCCCTGGGTCTGAAAGACCAAGAAAAACCAGAGTCTCAGATATGCCCACAATGGGAAAGGAATGCTTCCTACCAATAGTACATGCTGGGATCCCATTCTGGATCAAGGCATTTATTCCTCCAGTAGCAGGATGATTAATTAGACTCCTTCTTTGGAAATTGCCTTCTACGAATGCAGGCACACGTCTAAGGTTATGTACGCTCCCTAAAGCTGCGAGTGGCAGTCCACATGCGATGACTAAGAGACTAGGAGGTACAACAAACTGGCCTCCTTGGCCTTTTTTTCTCAATCCTGGATAAATCTGAAAGGCTGTGTCAGTTCCAGGACTCTCAATACAATTGACTGAAGTCTATGTGACAACGACTCTGCAGTTCAAGTTTTCCTTCTGCTTTTCTCATAATCTTGGTGCCGTAGTTCCTTATAAACACTCCTAACAGCACTCCTCAGCGATCTCCAAGATCTCATCTTTACCTTAGAGTCTATCTCCAAGAAAATCCTATTGAAGACAGTGGGCTAAAAGCTGGGGTCCCTCAGCTGATGTCAAAACCGTAGTTCTAGGGAAGGTATCTCTATTCATTTAACGTTCTTAAATCATATATAAAGAACTGGCAGAGTTGTCCTGCCAAGATATGATTGCACAAGAAACACAGTTTGTGGGGAAAGACATATGAGCAAACACCAAAAGACTATGTTGAAGGCCATTCCATGTAATTTTGGGGGGAAAATCATTTCATAATTACACTGTGACTAGGCCTTGTCTGAGGCCTAGTATCTCACCCTGGGAGCCAGCTACGGTATGTGAAACAACCTCCATGTGCCTCCAGTCACAGTTGAGATGCCAGTGGTCCCAGGACGCTGTGATGCCCCAGGGCAAGATTACGTCAGCTGAAGACAAAGAAATTGCTAAAAAGAAAGAACAACTGAGATGAGGGAAAAGAGAAAAGAAAGAAAGAAGGAAAGGAAAAAAACCTATATATATATATGCACACAAGGTAGGTGAGATAACTCTACTGCTAACTTCTATTGGTTTATTGAAAGAAACAGTTAATGTTTAAGTTTTATTTTATTTTTTTATTTTTTTATTTTTTTGGTTTTTCTCCGGTACCAGGAACCGAACTCACGACCTTGTGCTTGCCAGGCAGGCGCTTTTGCCGCTGAGCTAAATCCCCAGCCCCAATGTTTAAGTTTTGATCAGTCTTACATGACTATATCTGGTTATCTGTGTCACCAATTTGAGAATATGTAATACAGCAACCATTGTCAATTGTCAATTTCCTATCACCTTGTTTGAAATTCTGTATTGTTTTTATTGTTTTTGTGTTGCTTTGTTTATGTCTTTGTGTTTGCTGATTTGTTTTTGTTCTTTTCTCTTTAAAATGAAAAAAAAAGAACTAAGTAGTAATAAAAAAGAGTTTCACCTTGGGGAAAGGACAGACTTATTAACCTGCCATCTCTCCCCACATTCTTTCCTCATCAACATAAGATCCTCATTACCATAAGACCACTGACTCCCTCTGAGTACCTGACAATCCCTTTACCATTTTCTTCAATGTAAATGGGATCAATAAATACAAAGATTCAGGCTGCCTTGGGGCCTTTTGTCCCCTATAAACAACTGGTCATCCCATATCTGTGCTGCATCACAATTTTGTCTCTCGCTCTTTCTTTTTGTCATGTGCTGTAATACCTTGAAGGAAATTAGGGACTCATTGCAGTGGTCCGTGATAACAGGAGTCCAATGTGGCCTGAACCTATGGCATTCTCATCTGCCTGGTGGGTTTACTGGGACTGTTTTGACAGCGTTCACATCTCCAATGATGGCTCTGGAGACATCCAATATGAGTTAAAGTAAGTGTTTTCAAGCAAGTGAGATGCTTGGATTAAAACATGGGACAATCTCTTTCATTAAAATCTCTATTAAAGAAGACAAAATGCACAGTGCCAGCTACCAATATTACCCAAATGCCCCAGAAAATAAAATATGATCCTAGTTCCTGCAGGTGGGAACTTTGGATATTGAAAATTGAACAAGATGGGAAAAAATTTAAAGAGGGCTCACAGTAGAGGAAAAACTCTTTCTCCTGAGATCTTCTCAGCTTAGAGCTTTGTAAAATCTGTTTTAGGCCCAAAGTTTCTGTTTTAGAACAGGACAAAGGAGAAAAATGTAAAGAAAAAGAAAGCTACCCATTGTACAGCTGTCTCCTGGGGGAGACTCAGAGCCAGCTGAGGCTTACCAAGAAATTCCCTGGCCCAAACCTCCAGGATTTTTACAGGCGGATGCAGTGTGCCCAAGATGGCGGTGTGATTATCTCCAGGTGTGATAGCAAAAGAGAAGGTGGCTACGGTGTGGGACCTGTGCCCGAGGGAATAAGGTGGCTGCTGTGGGCCAGTAACAGAGTCGTGTAACAGAGAAGTGGCTTCTCCTTCCCTGTTTCCCTCGGCTGGGCCAGGCATGGTGGCCTGACCTGTAGTCCCGGGTATGGGTGGGGAATGCTTAAGTACAGGAGCTCTTTACACTGGGACTCTTAGAGTCAGTGTGAACCCACACTATGTTACGTCTTACAGAGAAGGATCCCACAGATGCTGTTAGAAGAATAAGAAGATCTGAGTAGGTGAGAGAAGGTGCAGAGATGTCAAAGCTGGAGGCTCGTGAACGAAGAGGGCACAGGGATGCCAAAACTCTTAAGATAAAGTAAAACATAATGCATTGCTAAAAAATATTATTCTAGTATTTAGAAAACTAGTTTGGGAAACTAGTGAAACCCCAGTAATTTCCAAAGCCTTATCAGAGAATGCTGTTAAACATATTGTGATGTGTTTATATCGCTCACCATCAAAAGGCTAAGTTTTCTATGGATAAAACAATAGGGCTTATCAAAAGATGTTCTTAGTACATAATTAAATTGAGACAAATATTTCCATATAGCTTTGACAGTCATTATTATTAATTTTATGGTGTACCAAATATATTCATACCTTCTGGATATATGAGTCTTCTAAGATATAAAACCAGGATTACTTATAAGGATGACCTTTTTCTTTTAGACTCAGATATCTGTCTTTCTCTCGTGCTCCAGTTATTTATTTATCTATTTATGATAAGAGATATATGTCAAATCAGCATGAGCTTACCAGTCAAATAATAGCCTTTTTAAAAACTTATACAGTATATATGTAATATGTATTACTCTGTCTTATACTAAGATGGATATTTAAATGCGTTACAAAAATAATGTCATCCTGATTGTCACGCTAACATAGTACGTGTGGTTCTTGATCTTAAATTTTCTCTGTAAACTATATAACTATTGTCTGTTAATATTCTACAGAAATTCAGGTACCAAAACAACCACCATTGATAAAAAGTAACAACTTCCTGGATATACCTTCTTTTTCAAAGTACTTGATAGCCAGATATAATTATAATAGTTTAACTCAACGCTCCTGCTGGAATACTGTTCCCCAAGTTTCTATAATTTATTATATGGCTGATATTCTGCTGGCTGTTGCCTCATGAGAGATCTCTTTTGGGCCTTTACACAAGGCAAACAGGATTTGCTTGCCTTTGGGCCTTGCATTGTTCCAGAAAAATGTACCACTCTCTGACCTTATCAGTGTTTGGGAACTATACTAGCAGAGAGGACTGTTAAACCTAAAAAGATTCAAATCAGAATGGATAAGCTTACACACTGTAACAGAAAATGCTCCCTCCAGCCGGCATTCTTCGGTTTGTTAGTTGCCCGGGTAATAGTTTCTGTTCCCATTGCTTTTGTCCTTGGAAACCGCTGGTCTCTGTGATGCACACTGTATAAACCAGTTCCCAAGCCACTGACAAGCCATTCCGCCTCTGTACTTCCTGCTTGCTTATTTCGCATAAGCCTTAGACCACCAGAGATCAGGGCCTGAGAGTTTGAGAACAATCACAGTCAATGCCTGTGGACATAAGTCTGCCTCCAAATACTTGGTGTCCTCTTAGTGTTTCTGCTTGCCATTACAATATAACCTTAAACGATTTTCAAAAATCATTAGGCGATATTAATGGAATTAGACCAAAATTGCGGATAACTACTTTTCAATTATAAAATTGTAATGGTTGATACGCTGTGTCAACTTGAGAAGTTTAGAAGTTTAATTGAGGAACTCAGCAGGGGACCAGGGTCCTCACTTTGTAAACATCCTGAGCCTGTGCAAGAGGAAGGCATGGACTTATAAGGATGCTACACCCGCCCTAGAGGGGGTAGCCTATCAATAATATAAGGGAGGAAAGGAGGCTTGTTCTTTCCCCTTTTTAGCTCTTGCTGCTCTTGCTGCCTTCTGCCACCTTGAACTGTTGCCCCTGTGCCAGGCCACCCTGTCTTGGAGCCTGCTGACTATAGACTGAACCCTCTACCGACTGTGAGCTAAATAAACCTTTCCTTCTGTAATTTTGTGTGTCAAGTATTATGTCAGTGTAACAAGAGAAAAGTAACCAAGACAGTAATTTATGAGATTTTACAAGGAGACCCAGATATTAATCCCCTTCACATGCCAACTGAGGCCTTAAAATAAAAGCTAGGATTGGTGGAAAAATATATTCAATCTTCTGAATTTTCCTCTATCAGTGAACAATGATTCTTATATTTGTTTGTGTTACAAACCCCTTATTCTCCCACAGGTTTGCTTGGACACTGATATCAAAAACAACTCTTTCACACTGAGTGGTTATTTTTACAAAATTGTTGGTTAATTCTCTACAATTATATTTGGAACAAATAGCAAAAATAGTCTCCATAGGGATAAATCAGGCATTTCAGTTGATAGGGTGATCCTGCTTCCATTAGATGTTTCACAGAGTCAAAATTTAATGCAAACTGCTGTTTATTGCCTAGTTGCCTTTGCTGATTTTTTAGAACTAGTTGGTAATCAATACCCTAGTGATCCATTGTTTCAATTTTTCTCATATTCTGCTTTTATCCTGTCCAAAATAACCAAGTTACAACCAGTCACAGTAGCAAGAACTTATTTTACTGATGGTTCCTTGAAGGGAAAAGCTGCTATCAAGAGTGATGGATTTCAGCATATTATTCCTACATTTGGGCTTTCGGTCCACAGATCTGGGTTAATAGCCATCTTATTTGTTGTAGAATATTTCTCCAGTCAGGAGCTCAAAATTTTAAGTGATTCTTCTTATGCTGTTTATTTGACTCAACTTGTAGAGAGTGCTGTAGTCCATTCTACCCTGGAACTTGCTTTGCTTAATTTATTCATCATGGTACAAAAGGCAATTTGTGAACATACTGGTCCATTGTCATTGGTCGTATGTGCTCACATACAAATTTGCCTGAACCTTTATGGTCATCAACAGGCTGATTCATTAATCACTTCTGTTTCCTCTTTTAATCTGGTTAGATAATCACAGGGGTATCACCACCAAAATAATACAGCTTTAACAAAAGAATTTCAGTTTTCACACTCATAGGTTAGAAATATTATTCTATCTTGCCCTTCCTGTCAACAAAAATTCCTCACCCAGAACCCCACACCCCCCAAGTAGCAATCCAAGGTGGCTTAAACAAAATGAAATTTGTCAAATGGATGTTACTCATGTTCCCCCTTTTGGGCTCTTGCAATGCGTTCACATTTCTGTTGATACCTGTTCCCATTTAATGCATGCTACCTGTTATTCTGGGGAAAAGTAGGACATATTCAACAACACCGTTTGTCTAGTTTCACCGCTATGTGAGTACCAAAAACTATAAAACTAGATCATGGTCCCTCCTATACTAGCAAAGCATTGCCTTCCTTTTTTCAGCTCTAGCGTACTAAGCATCTTACAGACATTCCATATAATCCACAAGCCCAAGCTATAATAGAAACAGCACAATGAACACTCAAAAATCAGTTAAATAAACTAATGGAAAATACAGCTCTCTCCACGGGTGCAATTGGACCTTGATATCTTCAGTTTAAGTTTTTAAAATTCACAGACAGAAAACAACTGTACTGAGGCTGAATTGCATTGGTAGTCTGGGCCTGACTAAACTGCCACATGCTTAGGTCTTGTGGAAAACTACACAGACAAGTACATGGGAAGAGCCCTTACCGTTAGTAACCCGGGGACAAGGATATGCTTGTATTTTAATAGGAGATTGATTACCAGAGTGGCTGCCATCCAGGAATGCACGACCATGAAAGATGGCAGTCTCCATAGTGACATCAGCTGACTGTGCCACCAACCAGACTGCCAACAGCGACTTTTGCACAGATGAGACTCAAAGATCAGCCAGTGGCAACTCCACCCCCACCACTGATAGAGTCCAAAGCAATTATGAGCAAGAGCCTGGAGAGAACAATCCATGAGGCTAGGCACTGGTAGATTGTCAGGGTCTGGCACAGACTCCTGACACTATGTTTGTTGCTATGATGACTATCATGGCATGCGCAGTATGTATACCCCCAGTGTCAGGGATAGAATATTCCATTCCTAATCCTCCTTTGCTTAGATCAGTTACTTGGATAGATCTCCCATTTGACGTTTACCATGAAACTGACTCATCCCATTTACTGGTGGAGTTGATACCAGGCCCAGCCACACTTATAAACAGGAAAGATAAGGCAATTGTTAATTATACTTCTCATTTTAAACATCCTCCTTTGTGTGTGGAAGATAGTACCATACAGTCTAATTATTGGGTTTTTTTTTGGTTTTTCTCCGGTACTGGGAACCGAACTCACGACCTTGTGCTTGCTAGGCAGGCGCTTTGCCGCTGAGCTAAATCCCCAGCCCCCAGTCTAATTATTGTTATGAAGCCTCATCTCAGATCTGGTTGGCCTATACCCCTCAAAACTATTAAGTTAACCCTGGGGTCCATTCGCATGACTGAAGAATGACTTCCTTCCTACCCAAATATGGAATTTGTCAGGCTCATATTACATGGAATGGATTTCATAAAGTTGCCCCTCCACCATGGACTATATGTAGGGGCTAATCAGGAAGATACAGAAAATTAGGGCTGCATGAATCTATTGACTGGGGACCATGGGGAAAGTTTATGGGAAGAAAGGTCAGTAGTACAGATTGGTATAAATTAAACTGGACTAACCTCGATAATGTGAGCTAAAAACCCTGTCCCTACTAAGGAAATAAGTTGGATGGAAGAAAGATTGAATACACCTTTGCCCCAGTTTTTACATTATGGAAAACTTGGGTCTGCCCCCAAAATGTTATGGAAATTGGCTCTTCCCTATATTGAAGGAAGCCTTATGGACTGGTAATAACTTAAAATCAGACTCTGTCAATACTTTATTGTTAGCATTGTACTATAGGGCTGCTCAAGCTTCCATATGTATCTATAACCCATATATTTTCACGTATGGGAATATACAGTGGGCTACTAATACTTTTACCCGTCAAAAATGCACCTTGAGTCACTGTATTCCCTTCAGATCTGTACAAAATAAGGTGTTGATGATCCTAGAGCATGTGCCTGGAGTATGGATTCCTGTTAACTTCACTGAACAATGGTCATATATGCCCACTGCTCACTTGTTACAAGTCCTGCTTGACTATCTTATGCACAGAGCGAAGAGAGTGCTGGGACTGATTACCACTGGCATAGTCTCTTTGGTGTTATTGATTTCAAGTGTAGTTGTTTCCTCTGTTGCCTTCACCCATTCCATTCAAACAGCTCATTTCATAGATAATTGAACCAAGATTGCTGATGAGGTCTGGAATATACAAAATTCTACACACCCTAAGCTGTAATCCCAAATAAGTGTGCTTGAGACTACTGTGCTCTGGATGGGAGATCAGATTGAAAGTTTACAGCTACAGTGAAGACTCTCATGCCTTTATAATGTTCCTCAATTTTGCATTGCTCCTTTACCTTATGGTTAACATAGCCATTCATGGGAATGTGTTAAAAAAGCATATACAAGGAGCAATGCACAAAATATAACTATGGGTTTTGATACCCTCTGAAAGGAAGTTTTATCTGTCACAACAGACTGCTCATTTTGATGGCCAGATTCAACACTGGAATGAATTCTCCGACGTACTTGATCAGCTTAATTCCTTTAATTATCTCAAGGCTCACTTCTGGTTTTATATTGCTGTGTTAATAATATTTGGATTATGTCTCCTTGCTCTCTTCTTAATCTGCCACAGAGGAGCTCACATCAAACAATGTGTAAAGACCCTGCAGCCACAGGTCATGCGGATTCAAATTCTACAAGCAAAGAAAAAGAAAGGGGCATCTGTCAAGGGCTATTCTATATCATTTTGGGGGAAAGCCATTCCATAATTAAATTGTGATTAGGGCTTTTGTGAGGCCCAGTATCTTGCCATTTCAGCCGTCTGTGCAGAAACATAGCTCCATGTACCTCCGGCCGTAGTTGAGGCCTCAGTGGTCCCGTGATGCTGTGATGTCCACGTGCAAGATTACATCAGCCGCAGACATCCTGTTTTCTTGAGAACAAAGTAAGAATAAAAGAGGATTTCACCTTGGGAAAGGACAGACTTCTTATTAACCTGCCATCTCTCCCCATAGACCTCTGCTCATCAACATAAGATCCTCATTATCATAAGACCACCTCTACCCTCTGAGTCATCCTGTAATCCTCTCACCATTTTCCTCAATGTAAATGGGATCAATAAATACCAAGGTTCTGGCTCCGTCGTGGCCTTTTGTTCCCCATGAAGAACTGGCCATCCTAGATCCCCACTGCATCACCATTTTGTCCATTATCCTATCCACTTTGTGTGCCCTTTTTCCACCACTGTGCACTCTACCAGATGGGGAAAGAGGTTACCTACAGGGAAAAAAAGAATAAAGCAAGACCTGAGATACACTGGAATGGAAATGAGTCCAAGAGGGAGTCTACTGCAAGTATCACTAGGAGGCTGTATGTGTGTCTTAATTACTTTTTCACTACTGGGACAAAGTACTCAACACACACAAGTCCAAGGAGGAAAGGTTTATGTTAGCTCAGTTTGTAGAGGGTTCAGTCCACATTTGGCTGGCTCCAACACAGGGTTGCGTGGCACAGTGGCATTGCAGAGGAGAAACATAGCAGGGTAGGAAAGAGGCAGAGGAGAAACATAGCAGTCCATAGCAGGGTAGGAAAGAGGCAGCAAAATAGTGAGCCTGCCTTCTTTCTGTCCTTTTTATTCCATGCAGGATACAAGCCTGTTGATTGGTTCCACCCACAACCATGGTGGGGATTCAATTATCCATACATAGAATTATGCTAAACCAACTTAACATCACATAGCATTACTCCTGTTATCACACACGCTAATAAAGCATCGCACATCCATGATCCAGCCAGCTCCCCAAACCCACACCTATGAACATATGAGGCTTTGGGGGAACGTGTAACTACAAGCCATGAAAATGTGGATAAGGGAACAATTTGATCCTTCAGGGGAAATGACATAGGCTTAAGTGATGGAATTATTGAGAGTAACTAAGAAAATCACTTCTATCTTGAAGTTGTCTTGTGGAAACTGAGAGAATGAAGAAGCTTGTGACAACTCAGAATTTAGTACTAGTAGTCTTTTTTTCCCTAAGATGTCACTTATGCAATTGTTGGAATGGACAAAAGCTACTAGGAAAAGGCCACTCCTATGGGCATTAATACTGAGGTCCACTGGTATTAACAAAAATGCTTCATTCAACTTCTTTTGGAGCATCAGGGTGACTGGATACCAAGAACATCAGAAGTGGGTCAGCATCACCACAGGGGTTCAGAAATCTGGTGGAGGATAAGAATTCCAGTTATCTAGCTAGATGGGCTACCCCAGGAAGAACTTGGTGTTTGTGTCTTTACTGTAACATTTGTCACTAGAGCTGTTTAAGGACACAGTTTTTCCTCTTCTCTCTAATACCACAGAATGACTCATTCATAAGCTCTTGGGAGATTAATTCATGTAGATATAAAACCTGAAACATGATTACACACAAGCTTACTTTGCTCTTACAGTTATCAACATGGCAATTTATGCCACCTCCCAAATTCCAACTATTCAAATGTAATTCAAAGGCTAATGTCAGAATTAAATTTATGGATGCATGTCATTGCTCGATGGCTACGGAAAAAATTAACAAATAAAACACTTTATTTTATATTTTTATTAGTTCATGTCTCCAGTACGTATTGATTACATTTATTGTGAGAAGCTGGTACAGGTGCATGACATGACAGGTACATCTTGATTCTTGTGTCCCTTTCCTCTCCCCTCCTTTCCCCTCACTTCATCTTGGTTGCCTTCCATTTTCTTATGTCCTCTTCAGTCTCCTTTATTAGAGTATTATAGTTTTTATTACAGAAGTCTTACAATTCCTGTTAGGATAATTCCTAAGTACTTAATTTTTCTTGGAGTTACTGTAAATGATATTGTTTTCTAATTTCTTTGCTGGTGATTTCATTATTGGTATACTAGAATGCTACTGGTTATTGTGTGATAATTTTGTATACTGCTGAATTTATTACTTTTAGGCATCTTTTGGTGGAATTATTTGGGTATTCTATGTAAAGCATTGTGTTGTCTGGGAATAAGAATAGATTTACTTCTTCAAATATACATAATTTTAATTTCTTTTTCTTGGCTTATTGTTTTGACTAAAGTTTTGAGGACTATACTGAACAGGAGTGGGGATAGTGGGTATCTCTATTTTGTTCCTGATTTTAGAAGAAAAGCTTTCAGTTTTTCCCCTATTTAATATGTTGTGCCTGTAGATTTGTCATAAGTGGTTTTGATCACATTGAGATAAATTCCTTTTATACCTGTTATCTTCAGGACTTTTATCATGAAATGATGTTGGATTTTTGTCAAAGGCTTTGTCTGTGTCTACTGAGATGATCATATAATTTTTGTCCCTGCTTCTACTTGTGTGATGTATTACATTTATTGCTTTGCATATGTTAAACCATCTTTGCATCCCTGAAATGAAGCCTACTTCGTCATGATGTATGATTTTTACTTTGTTGCATTCTCTTTGTCAATATCTTATTGAGGACCCTTGTGTCTATGTTCATTGAAGATATTGGATTGTGCTTTTCTTTTTAAGTTGGCTTTTTTCTGGTTTTGGAATTCAGATAACACTGGCTTCCAAGAGTATGTTTTACTTTGAGAGTAGTCCTTTCTTTTTAATTTCATTAAAGAGTTTAAGGAGTACGTGGTATTAGATCATCCCTGAAGTTCTTGTAGAATTTAGTGATGAATTCACTAGGTCCTGGGATTTTGCCTATTATTGGGTTACTTAGATTTTCATATTTCTTGGCTCAGTTTTGTTAATTCATATGTATCTAGTAATCTACATTTTTTTTATTCTCCCAATACTGGAGTACAAACTTTTGAAGTAGTTACTAATAATCCTCTGGATTTTGATGGTGTTTGTTATGATTTTGCCTTTTCATTTCTAATTGCATTGATACTTGTCTTCTCTTTCCTTTTTTTGTAAGATTGGCTAAAGGCTTGCCTAATTTGTTTATTCTTTCAAAGAACCAGCTCTTTGTTTCACTGATTCTTTGTACTGTTGTTTAGTCTTAATTTCATTAATTTCTACTTTGAGTTTTGTTATATTCTCTTTTGTGCTAGGCTTGAAATTGCAATTTTTTTCTAAGACCGTGAGAAGCATCATTAGGTTTTTTATTTGGGCTCCTTCTGTTTTTCTGATTTGAGCATTCAAAGCTATAAAACTTCTTCTTAGGACTCTTCATTATGCCCCATGGGTTCTGCTATGTTGTACTGGAATGTTTGATTCTAGAAACAGTCTAAATTTTTCTTTGATGTCTTCTGTGACCCATTGATTATTCCAGAGTGTATTATTTAATCTTCGTGTTTTTTCCTAAATTCTGTGGTTTCTTTTGGCATTGAATTCCAGTTTAATTGAACTATGATCTGATAATATTCTTAGAATAGATTCACTTCCTTTGTATTTTTTTAAGCATGATTTGTACATTAGCATGTAGTCTATTTTGGAGAAATTTCCATATGCTGCCAAGAAGAATGTGTATTCTGTGTCGGGTGGAATACTCTATAGATATCTGTTAAACCCATTTGTTCAAAAGTGTGGTTCAATTCTGCTACTTTTGTCACTTTTTCCTGTCTCATCATGTACTTGTGATATTGGAGTATTGAGGTCCCTCACTAAAATTGTGTTAATGTTTACTTGATCTTTGTGATCCAGTCATACTTGCTTTATGATGTTCGGTGCTCCAGTGTTTGGTGCATATATATTTATAATTGTTATATTAACCTGTTGAATTGGTCCCTTTATCAAGTAACTTTTTGTCCTCTTTTGATCAGTTTGGGCTTGGACTCCTCTTTGTTTAAAATGAGATAGGTCCTCTTGCTTGTTTTGGGTTCTTATCTTGCATGGAACATTATTTTCCATCCTTTGATTTTTAGTCTATGAATTTCCTTTTGTATTAAATTGTTTTGGGGATGGAGCATAGTGTTTGGGTTTTGTGTTGTGACCCAGTCTGCTAATCTGTGTTTTTCATTGGGGAGTTGAGATTGTTCATATGGAGAATTGTTACTTAAATGATTGATTTTTTCCTGTTATTGCATTATTTTCCTATTACTGATTCCATTTTCCCCTCTTATACTTAACTGCTCACCCTACCTGGTGTATTCATGCCATTAGACTTTTTGACATTGCTAGCTTTATTGTCTCTTCTAGGATATCCTTGAGAATTTTTTTGAGTGCTAGTTTGGTGGTCTTGAATTTTTTATGGTACTCTTTGTCACAGAAAGACCACATCTTTCCATCAATTTTGAAAGGTAATTTTGCAGAATATATTAATCTAGGTTGGAAGTTGGGTTTTTTGGGGGGGCATTTGAAATGCAACTCAATGCTCTCCCAGCCTTTAAGGTTTGCATTGAGAAGTCTCCTGTAATTCTCAAAAGTCTACTTTCATAAGTAATTTGTTGCTTTTCTCTAAAAGCTTTTGAAGATTCTGTCCTTGTTTTTAGACTTCTGGAATTTTGACTATGATAGAAAATTGAGAAGTTCTTATCTGATTATGGGTTCTATATGCTTCAGTTATCTATATCTGAAATTCTTTTCTCATACTTGGAAAAGTTTTCTGCTATTATTTTTGTAAACAGATCTTTTATGTCATTCATGTTACCTTCTGATTTTTTTTACTAATTCAGATTAATTTTAGATTAGTCTTCCCTGAGTCATCCTGAAGTTTTTGGATCCATTTTCAAAGTTATCTTACCATTTTTATTGTATCTCTGAGTATATGGTAACCTGCATCAATCCTATCTTGCAGTTTTAACACTCTGTCCTTCATTTGCTACTTTTGCTGCCCATACTTTCAGTAGAAAATTTTATCATCTAAATTTCTGTTTGATACCTTCTCATGGGCTCTAATTCTCTACTAAATTGGTCATTGATGTTTTGTATCATTTTGTTTAGCTAAGTTAGCTTTTTATTAGTGTCATCTGTAAGCTCATTGATCATTTTGTTTATTAAGTCCCTTATCTGTTTAATTGTATCATCTTTGAACCCACAGAGCACCCTACTAATCAGTTATTTTTATCTCTTCTTTTATCATTTTGTATAATCCAGCTGTTTGACTTTCAATTTTCTCCCCACTGATGGCCCATGAATTAGCTTTGTAAGAGCTGAACGTTTTTGGAGGCTTTTTGTTCCTTTGTTTTCTTAGTTAATTCATTAATTAATCAATGCTGGGGTTCATGAGTTGATTAGAGTGAAAAGATTTTATTGCTAGTGTGGATATTTTTTAGTTGGTGTCTGCTTTTCAATGATGCACTCTGGGCATGTCTAACTATGGACCCTTGCCTCTGTCTAATTATTTGACCACCCCCATTAATTTTGGGAAGAGAAAGTTTAGTGTAATTGGCTCAGTACTCAATTTTCCAGAAATGAATCACAGTATTGTTTATGATACAAGTCAGATGTTGGCATAGAGTAAAAGTCAATTAATAACAATAGTTATGCCACCCTGGCAATAGTAATGAAATCAGCAACAATAATAGTCAAAGAAGAACTGACTATTGACATGCCCTAAGAACCAATAAAAGCTACCACTTTATCAACCATAACAATAAAACAGATCTGTAATTATAATATACACATGAAAACAAATGACATATTCACATAAAGTAAATACTAATTGCATCAACTATATTACCATTAACAATGAAATAATTCAACAATAATAGCAGAGTCACTTAAATATTTAAAGATTAATAAGCTTAACAGTGATACTATTAAAGATAAATTGGCTGAGTTAGGGCAAACTAAAATAAGTAAAATCTGAAACAAGGAAAAGGAGGATGAGAAAGAGGAGAGAGCGGTGAGATAAAGGATCCCATGAAGGAATGTAAAAATTAATGTAATTAGGTAAATGTTATAGAAAAGAACCAAAAAATAAAGAGAAGAAAAATGCAAGAACAGAGGACAAAATATAGGAAAAAGAAAAGAAAACAATTAACCTCCCCCCAGAAAAACCCCATGAAGATAACGAGAAATGAGTCCAAAAGAATTTCTCTAAGTTTTTGAATGAGTGATTTCAAGTTCTGCAGAATTGAAATCTACCAGATATGGGGAAAAGATAGTGAAAAGCTACTGAGACCAGTTTTGTTTTCATATTCTTGTGTCTGTATGTGAATGCTGAGGTCTGCCCAACTTTTCCTGCTGAATGTGATGGTTCAGTGGTATCGGCCCTATGGCTGTATTCACTCCAGCTGGTACAAGTTTCTTTGTTCCACTGAGCATCCCAAGGCATGGCTTTGTGACCTGTGGCTTTGTACAGTGACTACCTACCCCTCCATCCCCAATCCAGAGGCCTATCTGTCTGCAGACCCCAGGCTGTGGCAACCATCCAAGCCTAGGTGTACCCCTGATCAATTTGGTAGATGGGGAGCACAAGTAGACTACTGAGTTCTATGGTGAATGCAGGCAGCAGGTAAGGAAAGGAGTGAAGTAATCTGTTGCACTTAATGCCAGCACTTTCAGCCCCAGTCCTCCCACCCCTGAAAAAATCACACAAAATTTGCCTGGATTCTCAAGTTAAAGGCAGAACCCCTGTGTCCTTCCTGGTCTAAGTTTACACTTCTCAGGGAGTCCCTGTCTAGCCATGTCTTCTCCATGACTATCTCTTGTGGTCATTTCTCACCCAGTCACTGTGGTAGGTTGACCTAAGAAATCCTGAAGTATAGTTGTCCTATATCTGAGTCTTAACCCCTTCTCAAAATGGCTCTTGACTAAAATACAAAAATGCTACCCTCAAATATGGCTGGTGCTCCACTAGATTTCTTTCATAACTCTAACATGCCCTGAAGAAGGAATCAGTTCCAGAATAATATTTTTGCAATTTAACATAACTATGGGCATTTCTTGGGACTAGCATTATTTCTCCCTGGAGCTGCTGACTCTCTCCAGGCTTACCTTTTAGTAGCACAAACAGATCGGCCTCACAAGAGCCAGTATTAGTTTTAGTTTGCTTTATTCTTTTCTCTGAATGGTGCTCCATTACTCCACTTCTCTGTAGTTTCTCATTCTCTTGTTAGCTCTTTCCCAATTCCCAGAGATCTACTTTTTTTTTTCACTAAGATGTTGTTTTTCAGGTGTCTCAATTCCAAGGTCCAGAGAGGCTATACTTCACTGCTGGTCTTTACTTTGTCATTCTTTTTAGAAATACTTTGAAATATCTACTGATTTCTATAGTTTTAGAAAGCAACAATGACCCCAAAGAGAAGCAAGTATTACAAAGAATATTGTTAGTTTTTTAAAAAATTGTCAAATTCCAGAGTCATCATCAGTGAGAAGTGTTACAGAACCAAATACAACATTAGATATTGGGTGTTATTGTCTCTGTGACTATATAGTACTTTATTACCGAGAATATATCTACCTAATTGCACCCTACCATCTAAGAAAAGAAATATAGCTCCCTGAAAGAGAAGAGTAAGAACCTGCATATTGAAGAAATATACAAACAGAAGACAGACTGAAACATGAGACTTCCTGTAAAAACAAGAGGAGCAGCAAACCTGGGTGGGAGCCTCTGCTGCTCTCCCTGGGTGTCCCCTGAGATTAACTGAGCCCATGCACCTCACTCCTTGCCGCCTCTCCTTCTCCATGGTAGGGACAACACACCATAGCGGAGTCATAGCTCTGTGAATGCTTTTGGCCATCTTACTGCCCTTTTAAAAAAACTATGTTTTCTGGCCTTGTTTTGAATGCTCAGGATTTAGCTGCCCCTTGATGGCACACCTTGGGCTAATAACATGGCCAGCCATTTGCTAGCCAGGGGTGCAGCAGGTCCAGATCATAGAAAATGTTGTATGCAAGCAAGAAATTGGATAAGTGTACAGTGTGAAGCTTCTAATAGTTTTCTTCCATCACTAATTAGTTGGGCAACTTCAGATAGCATCCCAGAACATATCAGAGCATCATTTCCTCCAAGTTAAGATGAAAAGGTAGATATTTTAGGAGTCTCTTTAATGCTAACATTCAGTGACAGAGCACTGCTTTTAAACAAAGTCTGAGAAGTCAGAATGTGAGATGAACACCAAAAATAACTGAAGAGATGAATGAGTAAGTCATAAAAGACAACAACAAACTCCACTCTTTCTGATTGCTAAAGCCAAGGATGACAGAGAAATGAGGCACAAACATCGTGTGTGTTTGAGCATCTTGTGTGTCCTCGGTTTATGAAACCTCCACTTTCACGGTTCATATGTGCCATTCATTAACAATTCATCAGTTCACTTCTAACTCATCTTAAAAGTACTCTGAATGGAGCAACTCTGTTACCTGCCACTTTCCAAAGCCTGAGGCCATTTACTTCTCTCTCCTGAAATAGCTGTGGGCTCCAATTGCTGCCCGGTGTTCCTGTCATAGTTTGGTGAGCCCTGGTAATGTGTTGAAAGCTCAGGTCTGATTATTGTTTCTATGTCTGTCCTTTAACACTTTGCAGTGCAGAGAAAAGAGTCCAAAGAAACCCTAAATCATTCTGATAGTGAGAAATGGAACCAGCTCACCTAGAACGAGTCCACATGTTGTCTTTGCATTATTATTTTTAATTGCTGTCTGCAGCACACACTCCTGAAGAAAGGTCCATCCCTCCTCTACTACCATTCATCCTTTCTTCCTTCTCCTTCTCACAGTCTTCTCACTCATCTGTCAAAAAGAAGCACTTGAGAACGATGTCTTTTCAAACAAAGGTATTTTTTCTGTCTTCAGGCTAACCGACAGACTAGAAGTATTCATCAATACTTAATAAAGTAATTTATATTGAGCCTGCAGGTGAGGTTCTCAAAAGGTTTTACAAGCATTGCCTCCTAAATCTTGCCACGAAAATTATTATGTCAAAGGTGGAGAAAAAAGGTCACAAAGCTGTTAAGCGATTGTCTCAGAGTTCCACATTGAAAGATCGTCCAAAATGCTTTAGTATACTCTGTAGCCGTAGGGCATGGAAGCAAAAAGGAGAATGAGCTCTGTGCAGGGGTCAGTAGTGGAGCCTGTGTCCCTTCAAACGTGGTATGATGCTGGCCACTCACAACTCATCATGTCTAGGAAACCAGGGCTTTCCAGGGAAAATGCTGGCTCTCCAAAATTCCTGGTGACCGGAGGGTGGTATCTCCAGCCACAGTGGGTGTTTTTCAATCTCTCCATCTTCTCTCTTCTATGTCATCAATTCCTGTCCCCCAAATCTCTCTCAAACTCCATTCCCTTTCTTTATTGACCATTAGTGCCTTTAATAAACTTTTTATTATCTTTTAGGTGGATTTTTACATAAATCTCATTAATTTCGCACCCCTTTTGTTCTAACTAAGGCATTTTTGGTTTCATTTCCTGGAACAGTACTAACAACTAACAATACTAACAATGTGATTCCCTTTTTATAAAAAGGTATAATCTACTGCTAGTGATCTATTGAAATTACTTCAATAATATACAAGCAAATTTTATAATTTGAACAATCCTTCTTGTCTCCAGGGGCTAGCCAGGAGTGTTACAATATATACATGCATCTAGGGCTGGGGATTTAGCTCAGCGGCAAAGCGCCTGCCTGGCAAGTGCAAGGTTGTGAGTTCGGTTCCCGGTGCCGGAGAAAAACCAAAAAAAAAAAAAGAATGAATATATACATGCATCTTGTGACTCGTTCTTGTGCTACTGCCTGCAGCATCAGATTTCTGACCAAGCAGCCTCGCCATCACTGACTCAGGGTTATTTGTGCCTTTTTCTGTTGTGATATAAATTGGTACATGAATTCCCGTACTGTCTGTTGGACTCTGTCCTGGGATCTTGTGCTTATTTTCTGATATTTTTAACTTTCTTTTGGCCTTATACAAAATAGTCTTCTCCTTCATATCTTACCTCCAAATAAGTCAGGTCAAGGTTACTTTTTTCAGAGTATTTTTTATTTTAAATTATTAGCACATATTAATTGGGCTAATTAATGAGATTCCTGCTGATACTTTCATACATTTTCACTTGATGCAGTGATCATGTCTATGCACTTTTCTTGTGTTCTTACCCTCCTCTCCCTGTAACTTTTCCAGGCTCAATAATTTCTTCAAGGATACATTCTAACATGTACACGTGGATCATTTCTCCTTTGTTCTCTCATTCTGTTGCTAACTGGGATCAGGGAGCCAAATATTTCTTCCCCTCAGGTGGATTCTGTCTCAGATATCTCTACTTTTCTTTTCTTCAGCTTCTTTTGGTTGCTTCCAGTGTGTTAGGCAACTATAACTATTGTTAGTATAACCTGGAATCTTTTCTATAGACTGCCTTTGATGCCCATGAGTATCAATCAAAGCAAATAGTCATAAGAGGATTTCTGTCATGGGGTTCCAACACCTCATTATCTCTTGGGTCCAACTGAAGTTTCAAATTACATTTAGATTTCCTTAACATATCTATAAGACCAAAGTCCAAATTTCTTGGCATAACAAAGCATGTTAAAATCCAGCTCCTCCTATCTTCCCTGTTGTGTTTCATTCGTCTTCATCACAATTTTAATTCTCCAGTCACCTGAATCTCTAAGCATTTCTCCACTATTCTGACTCTATCTGGACAGAGGAGTCTGTTTTGCCCTTGTACGTTGAGCACCCTTCCTGAACCCCTACCTACCTAACTCTTACTCTAATGTCATGACCCAGTTCAAATTTTACCTCTGCCCAGCCCTCTAAAGGAAAACTCATGCCCATAGTCTAGTGTTTACTCTAACATAGTGTTGGAATGGCACTGCCACATATGTTGCCCAGCAGTGGTAAACTCCTTGAGCACAAAAAGGAAATCCACATTTAGTGTTCAGTGCATTATGCCGGCCAAGTGAACATTTCCAAAAGGTAAATATAAGAATGAAAAAACTTAAGCTGTTCAGCTACAAAACAGATTCTCAATGCACAGAGGAATATTTTGCGTCTTTTTTTTTTTTAGACTCAAGGATCTTAGTTATTGCCTATACTGGGTGAGGAAAGAATATCTCATTTAACAAAAAAAATTTTCCTCCATTATTTTCCTAAATTAGCAAGGATGACCTAACTGATTTGGAAACATGCTGTGTTTGGGCATATTTCTTGACCATATGCAAATGAATATTTTATTCATTAATATTTTCTTTGTAAATGTTAAGAAAAACATATTTAATCCAATAACATTTTCAGGATATACCAGGATTCCTCATGTCATCACTCATTTTAATTAATGAGTTATAGAAAAGATTACTACAGCACAATGACCCTATAATGTAGTTATTTCTTCCTCTTGAGTATAGCTTTCTGGCACTGAGTGGTAAGGTGGATGGTAGTGCCACTGAAGTACTGAACAGAGAAGAAAAATATATTGGAAGAAACTATGCTGAATGTAGTTATGAGTGTTGGGATAGTTATTAAAGCTGCTTGATAAATATTTTCAATTCTTCACATCTGGGCAATGAAGGGATCATACCTTGTAACTCACTGACAGTTAAGTGAGATCATATAATTAGTTCTGTCCAAAAAGGTATGGAAACATTGTGTCAATTATCTACCAATGAGAAGTCCTCAGGGATCTCTATTCTGTCTTGACAACTGGCAACTCCATATATGATAGGTGCTTTGATAACCTGGGCCCCCAAATTAAGATAATGCAGGAAGATCCCCCTCCAATTTATGATGTACATGTAGCATAAAAGAAAAATACACTCCTATTATTTTCAGCCACTGAGCATAACTTAACCTAAGCTAAGCAATACAGGAATGTCAAATGCCTACGGAATAGTCAAATAGAGTATTACAATAGGAAGGTGGATATACAACTGTGCAGTTGAGGCTACAAAAATAGAGTGACAGTGGTCAGTACATTCATAGAAGTTAAAACTATGAGAGTATAAAAAATTACAAAAAGATAGTGATAGATCTAATACACTATCATAAGTGAGCTAAAGCATGATACACAGAAAATACTCAGTAATTGTCATCAGCTGTGAGTTAAGGATGAAGCCATGGGAAACAGCAGCAGTTAAAGGAAATTGAGAACAAACATACATAACCATGGAAATTCACCACTTCAAATCTTCTGTGGAACAAACAGAAATAAAAGAAATATGTCACATAAAGGAATTTTAAAAATTGTTAAAAACAGATTTGACAATAAACTGGCAATTTTTTGAGTATTTTTACTAAAAAGGTCAATTTTAGATAAATGCAATTTATGGATCAGCAAACAACAGCAAAATGTCTACTAGAGGAAAGAAAACAATCTGGGCTGATGACTTCTCTCTTCTGATAAATTATTTGATATAGGCAGTGTTGTGACTTGTGTCTAAATGTCCGTCCTCCCAAAGCCTCAAGCAGTCAAATGTGGGGCTTTGGAAGGTGGCTAGGTCATGGTGTGTGATACTGGGATTAAGAGTGTGTGGTACTAAATTAGCCCAGTGATTAGAATAGGTGTGCCTGGATGGATTTCTTGAAGACAGAATCCCCTCTATGTGGATGGCACCAGCCAAAAGTTCTGTAGCCTAGATGGGGTAAAAGGTAAAAGGCAGACTCGCTGCTGCTACTTGCTGCTTTCTGCCTGCCATACCATGAAATGTTTCTCCTCTGTAATGCTCCTTTTCCATGCCACTGTGCCTTGGAGCCAGCTGAATATGGACTGAAACTGCTACAATCTATGAGCTGAAGTAAAGCTTGCCTCCTTTAACTTGTGTGTGTTGGGAATTCCGTCTCAGCAATGAGAAAAATAAATAAGAAAAGCAATAATTATACTGTAAACATTTTAAGTAGGGGAGCCCTTTGCTATCCGAAGAGTCTTATTAAGTCTTGCAGCCAAAACAAGGATAAGAGAGACCATCTCAAAACCAAGAAAGATTATGATGGGACATGAAGCTTTTTTAGTCATTCAAGTTAAAAAAAAGAACATTCATTAAGTAGAGATGTTCAAAGTGAAGGAATAAAGAGAAAGCCATAAATTATTTTACCTTAATATAAAACTTTTTATCCCCTTAAACATTTATGCAAGCTATACTTTACTGCCATGCTAATGTTTTAGAAAGTTACACCTGGATGAGTGGGAAAGCATATATAGCCAATGCTTAATTAATTCTTTGTGAGAACTACCATTGACAAAGAGCTCAGGAAAGTCTCTAAGCTATTGCAAACTTCAAATATCAGATGCATGCTTAGGAAGAGAAATGCTTTTGAGATTCACTACTTCTGCTTCCAGTCATGGTGAACCTAGATATCTCCCTTCACTTATTCTAAAAAATCAAGGTGCAGTTAGCTCTATGTTTGCTGTTTTCTTTAAAACCTCAGTCCTAAACCACAACTCCTCAACAGAAAGTAAGCCCAACTCCACTGTATATGCTAATATCAGGAGATAAGATCTTATGGAAGGAGAAAATTCTGAGTCTTCAGCTCTTTCTTCAAAAACTCTGCCCTTGAAAAATGGCCCTCCGTGCTTCTTCATCTGTTTGAAGCTTAAGGAGCACCGGACTTGGAGAGTACTAATAGTGGTGGTGGCCCTACTGGTGAGTAATAACACCAGTTAAGATGGAACCAAGTGCCACATATTATGTCAGGCATTTGTAATAAAATACCTCTAACCCTTTGAACAACATTACAAAGTAGATTGTTTTATCTCCATTTAATATAACCCAATTTTCTGTGCTTTATGTACATCTATCATCACAGCAGTGCTATGGGGTAGATATGTTATTTTATGAGTAAAAATAATAAACAGAAATATTTCATGTTGGCACATATGGATATTAAAGAAAAAAAACTGAAATTCATACTTAAATCTATATAATATACTTTGAAGAGCTTAGGTTTAAAAAAGCCAAATCCATACACTGGCCTCATTCTTATACTTCTGAACATATGTCTTTGTCTCCCCTAAACTCTGAAACTCTTTGAATATAATTGGAATTAGATAATATTTAGGTCATAAATTTTAAATTAACACTATTTTTAGGTGACAAACCTTAATAATATATTTACGGTATTTATGTGTTTATAGGATTATATATGCATAGGTGATTTGATGGATGTATACAGTGTGGAGTGAATGATATCAGTCGCCTCACTTACTGTTATAGTTTGGATCTGGGTTGTTCCCCAAAAGCCCATGTGTTAAAGTCTTAGTCTTCGGCTTGTTACTAATGAGAAGTGGTGGAAACTTTAAGAGTTGGGCCCTTGTGAGAGGGCTTAAGTCACTGGGGGCATGTCCTCCAAGGAGCCTGTGGAACACCAGTCTCTTGCTCTCCTGATCTTGCCTTGCTTCTTGGCTACCACGAGGTCATGCCTTTTTCTGTGTCATGCTCTTGCCACAAAGTACCACCTCCAAAACAGCCAAAAGAAACCTTTTTTCTAACTGATCATCTCAGGTATTTTGTTACAGTCATGAAATACTGACTGTCACACATTTTCAATTTTTGTAGTAAGGCATTTAAAATTTACTCTTTTAGTTATTGTGAAATATACAATATATTGTTGTTGACTATAGTCACCCCACTAGAAAGTAAAACTCAAAATTTATGCCTCCTCTGTGTCCAAAAACTGCACATCCTCTCCTGCCCCACTCAACTTTCTTCTACTCTCTGATAACCACAACGTTCCTCTCTACTTCCATGAGTTCCGTGTTTTTTAGATTCCACACATAAGATCACACATTATTTGTCTTTCTGTGCCTGGTTTATTTCCCTTAGTATAATGTTTTCTGAGTTTATCTACCTTGCCATATATGATGGGACATCCTCTGTAGGGCTGAATATGTAGTTTTCCATTATTTGTATTTCATGTCTTTTTAGACCTTATTCTGTTGAGAGACACCTAGGTTATTGCGATATCTTTGCTTTTTGGAATAACACTGCCATGAACAGAAGACTGCACCTCACTTTGAGTTACTGGTGTCCACTTTTTGGTGCATGTATCCAGAAGTGAGACTGCCGGTAGTTCTACTGCTAGTGTGTAAATCTCCATATCACTTTTATTAGTGGCTGTCCTAATTGACCTCCTACCAATAGTCCATAGGGGTTTCCTTTTCTCCACACCCTTGCCAGTTGTTGCTTTTATTCATTCTGATAGTGGTCACTCATCTATCACACTCATATCACAAGTGTGAGGTGATGCCTTACTAAGCTTTTTCATTTCTTCAATGATGCTGAGCAATTTGTTCCATGAACTTGTTGGTCACTTGAATGGTGTCTTTTGTGATGGTCTGTTCAAGTCCTTTGCCAATTTTTAAAATCAGATTATTTATTTTCTTACTCTGAGCTGTCTGAGTCTCTTATAGGTTTTGGATAGTAACCATTTTATAAATGTGTGGTTCCCAAGTATTTCCCCCCTGCTTTGTGGTGGTCTCTTCACCCTATTTTTTTTTCCTTTCTTCTCCATAAACTTTTTGAGTTAGATGCAATTTCTCCCTATTCATTTAGGGCTATTTGTCTATTTTTGCTTTTGTTATCTACACTTTCAGGATCATAACCAAAACACTTATTGCCAGGTCATCATTGGAGAGCTTTTCTCTTATACTTTCTTCTAGTCACTTTACATTTTTAGGTCTCACACAACCCTTGAATAATTTTGAGTTGAGTTTTATGCATAGTATGAGAAAAGGATCAAATTTCATTCTTTTGCATGTAAATGCCCAGTTTGCTGAGTAATATTTATTAAAGAGGCTGTTCTTTCTTCCTGTGTGTTTATAGTAACTTTGTGGAAAATTAATGGACTGTAAATGCATGACATTTCTAATCGGACTCAAGACCTTAAGCTTCTCAGGCAGATGCTGTGCCACTGAGCTATATATCCCAAACCCCTGTTTCTAGGCTTGCTATCCCATATCATTTGTCTCTGTTTTTATATGCCTATCACTCTATTTTTTTATTAGAATAGCTTTATAACGTATTTTGGCATGAAGGAAAGTGATGCCTTCAGCTTTATTCCCTTTGCTCAAATTACTTGAAGTTTGGGCTCTTGTGGTTCCATAAAAATTTAAGGGCTATTTTTTTTCTATTTTATGTGAAAAATGACATTTTCATTACTGAGAACTAAACCAAGTTTTTTTGCACTGAGCTACGTCACTAGCCCTCCTTAGTTTTTATTTTGAGACAGAGTCTCACTAAGTTGCCTAAACTAGGTTTGGACTTGTGGTCCTCCTGTCAGTCTCTCAGGATGCTGAAATGAGAAATGTGAACCACCATGTTTAGCTGACAATGGAATTTTGACAAGGATTGTGTTGTGGAATATTTGTGATGATGAAAGAATTGATAATAGTGGCAAAACAATTACTCACTATGGTTGTGTCTAATTATCAAAACAATTATTTCTGATTTAGTTAATAGTTTAAATATTTAAACATATAAGAAATCAATCAATATTTTTAGAAGTCAGATGAAATGAGAGCTCCATACTATTACATACGGTGAATGTCCTATGTGCCAGGCTCTCACCTTGTGTTGTATTCTCCTAGTCCACTGATTCAGATACTAATATCATCCACAAAACAGCTTCATATTGATGTACCCTGAAGTAATGTTCTGTCTGTGTACCCCATACCCCAGTCATCTTAACATGAAATTAACCATCACAGAGAGAATCCATTTCCTAGCCATTTCCAGTTCCTAGGTGCTGTCAGCATTCATTGACTTTGGCCAGTCATTTTTCTTCAAAGCCAGCATCACCCAGATGAGTCCTCCTCTCAGAGAATTGCTGCTTCTGTCTTACATGCCCTTTTCTGTTTCTGATTCGTCTTTTGCCTCTCTTTTCCTGCAACCTCATTGGACCTACTTGTATAAACTATGATGACCTCATTTCAAGGTCAGTTGATCACCAGCTTCATTTTCACCTGCAACCTTAATTCCCCTCCACTGTGTAATATAACATCTTTACAGATCCTGAGGATTAGAACATGAACATCTCTTTTTTTAATTTTATGAAAAAAGGTAAAACAAAATTTCATAACAAAATAATAGAAGAATAACAATAGCTAAAACATTACATGTTGTTATATTTAAAGTAGTTGCTTAGGGTACAAGATATGAGTACAAAAATTTTTCCAATCTATATTAGCACAAACCTTCCTTTTTAATGAACTAAGAGACATGAATAGCATAATTGACTTGGATTTTTTTGCTTTTCCCTACTGTGCTTTCCTCTTTTACCCATCCAAGTTCCTTTTCAGTTTTGAACAATTTCTTCACATTTCACAATATCTATTGTACATTTTAGAACTTATTTAATCTTTCAGTTTCTCATACCAGAGAGACAATACAATGTTTATACATCTGAGTCTGATTTACTTCACTTATAAGTATGGTCTCAAGTTGCATCCATTTAACTGTAAAAGTTCCAAGTTTATCATTTTTTGAGGGTGAGTAGTACTCCATTGTATAAAAATACATTTTTTTATCCATTCCTCAGTTGATGGACATTTGGGCTGTCTCCAAGATTTAGCTATTACAAATTGTGCTGCTATAAACATGGGTGTACATATATCACTGTGGTATGATGTTTTTAATTCTTCTGGGTAGATACCCAGGAAAATAGCTGGGTCAAATGGGATCTCTAATCCTAGTTTTTAAAGGAAT
>NW_004955431.1:7129981-7131412 GCF_000276665.1 Chinchilla lanigera | reverse complement strand
TATTTTGATTGGGATTGCATTAAATCTGTATAACAATTTTGGGAGTATGAGCATTTTTACTCTGTTGGTTCTTCTTGCCCATGAGCAAGGGATATCTTTCCATTTTCTAATATACTCTTTGATCTCCTTTTTCAGAATACTGTAATTTTCAGTATGTAGATCATTTACTTCCTTTGTTAGAGTGATTCTTAAGCATTTCTTTCTTTTTTTTTTTTTTGACACTATTGGAAGGAGTGTGTTTCCCTAATTTTTCTCTCAATAAGTTTGGTAATCTTCTTGAATATTGGATTTATTCTGTTTGCTTGTACTTTATGGAGGATTTTTGTATCTATGTTCATTAGGGAGAGTGGCATATAGTTATATTTTTGGTTGGGTCTTTCTCTAATTTTGGTATCAGGGTAAGTCTTGCCTCCAGGAATGAGCTAGGGAGTATTGCTTCCTTTTAAATTTCATTAAAATGTTTGAGGACTATTGGCATCAAATCTGGAAATTTCTTGTAGAATTCTGCAGTGAGTCTATTAGGACCTAGGCTTTGTTGGGAAGTTCTTAATTACATTTTCAATTTTATTGACTGATATTGGGTTATTCAGAATTTTTATATCTTCTTAATTCAGCTTTGGTAATTTATACATATCTGGCAATCTGTGCATTTCTTCTGTGTTTTCCATCCTATGAGAGTAAAGATTTTTGAAGTAGGTATTGAAGATCTGAATTTCCACAGGATCTTTAGTGATTTCACCCTTTGCATATGGATTTGAGTTTTTCTTTCCTTTTTTAGGTTGGCTAAGGGTTTATCAATTTTATTTATTCTTTCAAAGAATCAACTGTTATATTCATTAATTTTTTGTATTGTTTTCTTAGTTTCAATTGCATTACTTTCTTCTCTGATCTTTATAATTTCCTCCTTTCTTTGGGCTTTGGGTTTGACTTGGTCTTGTTTTAGAATCTTGAGGTGTAGCATGAGGTTATTTTTTGTGCTTGTTCTGTTTTCCTAATGTCAGAATTCACTGCTATAAATTTTTCTCATAGGACTGCTTTCATTGTGTCTCACAGGTTCTGGTATATTGGATCTGCATTTTCATTTAATTGTAGATATTGTTTAGTTTCTTCTTTAATTTCATCTATGACCCATTCGTTCTTCAGTAGGGTGCTATTTAATTTCCATGTGTCTCTGGACTTTTTGTGGTTTCTTTTGCCATTGATTTCCAATTTTATTGCACCATGTTCAGATAATATACCTGAGATAATTTCAATTCTTTTGCATTTACTTATGCATATTCTATCAGGAATATGTGGTCTATTTTAGAGAACATCCCATGTACAGCTGAGAAGAATGTGTTTTCTAATGGTGGGTAAAAAAGCTCTGGAAATATTTACTATCCATTTGTTCACAGCCTTGGTTCAATTCTGAAATTTCCTTACAGATTTTTT
>NW_004955431.1:7128070-7129356 GCF_000276665.1 Chinchilla lanigera | reverse complement strand
AAATTATGGAAGGAAAGATTTATTTAGGTCACAGTTTGTGCAGGTTTCAGTCCATAATCAGCTGCCTCTGAGGCATGGTGGCATGGCACAGGGGCAACAGTTCAAGGCAGAAGGAGATAGTAAAAGCAAGAAGGGCAAAAAGGTGGGGAAAGCAAGCCTCTTTTCTTCCTTTGTATTGTATGCAGATTATCTGCCCACATCATCTCTGTGTCCTCTTCTTGCACAAGCTCGGGATGTTTGCAAAGTGAGGACTGTGGCCCCCTGCGGAGTCTCTTAGTTAAGCTTCTAAACTTCTCAATTCTCAGGTTAACACAGTGTTTCAAATATAACAATCCACCCCTTGTCAACTTGGCAACCACATTTCTTTAAACTGTTTCCAGACACTAAGACATGCTTATTCTTGACATTTCCCAATTTGAACATTATAACACAGGTTTAACAATCCTTAAGAACTGGTGTTAAGTATATCAACGTTATATTACATTAGAACCATAATATTCCACCCCTGGCCCCCCAAAGAGTCATGCACATCCTTTTATGTAAAAGACATTTAGTCCCTCTCTAAGAGTTGCGAAAGTCAGAACAGTTTCAGCATTGCTGAAAAATCCAACTCCCAAGTCTCCTCCGAGATTTAAGGCAAACTCTTAGCTGCAAGGCCCTGTACAAATGAAAACAAAGTTAAACACTTCCAACATTCAATGGCACAAGATAAACATTTTCATTTGCAACAAGGGGGTGCAAAGGAATGGGACCAAAGCAAGTCCAAAACTCAGTAGGGTAAACATTAAGTCCTGTAGTTCCATGTCCAGCATCTGAGGCAATCTGTGGTAAATTGTGAGATCCAAATGGCTTAAGTGACTCCACCCCTATGTTGCTTCTGATGGTTATAGCTCTCATAGCCTCTCTTTAAGAGTTCCCCCTCCTTGCAGATTTCCTTAGACAGTCCACATTCCTGGCTTTTTCAAACTTCTGGAGTCTCCACTGCACCTTTGGCTTCATACTCACAGCTTCACACACTGCCCTCTCAGGGCACAATGTCTAATAGCCTAGGGCTTCTAAAATCCAGGTGGAAGCCTTCTTAACCCCACAACCATTGAATTCTGCATGCACTTAAAACCAGCACCATGTGGGTGATGCCAAGGTCTGCTGCCAGCTGGAGCAGTAGCCAGGCTTTCCTCTCTCTTGGCTGTAGTGGTCAAGTGCCTGTATTGCTGGGCACTTTGAATTCTGAGGAACAAATTGTCTATGCTGCTGTCATTCTGGAACATGGTGAGGCTACTGCCATT
>NW_004955431.1:7121364-7127886 GCF_000276665.1 Chinchilla lanigera | reverse complement strand
TGGCCAAACTTACACCATTTGAAATCATCCTGCAGGACTCTTTGTTCTTGATTCTCAGCATTTATCTGGCTAACAGTCCCCAACTATAGCCATGCCACTGCCTTAACATTCAACTGCCTTGAAATTTCTTGTGTCAGATTAATTAGCCCACCACCCTTAATCTCAGTCTCAGGCAGTCTCTGGACACAAACATAATACAGACACACTTTCCTCCAAGGCATAAAACAAATTGTCTGGAATCCAACACCCAGTGCAGTCTTTCTTCCTAACAGAAACCTCCTGAACCTGGTCTTTTTTTTACTTTTGTTCTTTCTTTTTCTCTCTTTCTTTCTTTCTTTCTTTCTTTCTTTCTTTCTTTCTTTCTTTCTTTCTTTCTTTCTCTCTCTCTCTCTTTTTCTTTTTTTTTGTACCAGGAATTGAATGCAGGGCCTTGCAGTTGCCAGGCAGGCACTGTGCCACTGAGCTATATCACTGGCCCCTGAATACCAGCAGGATTTCTATCAGCCTTCTGGTCTTGTGAACTCTGACCAGAATCTTGCATACAAAACAGCCTAAGCCATTCCAGCTTTACTCTTCCAAGTGACGTATACAAACGTTCCCAAAATCTTCCTACAAGCCATTCCCAAAGGCTCTTGAACCACATGGTCAGGTATATCCACAGCAATCCCCCCACTTCTCTGGTACAAAATTCTGTCTTGGCTACTTTTTTTTCATTGCTGAGACAAAACACACAACACCCCAAATTAAGGAAGGAAAGGTTCATTTAGCTCACAGTTTGTGAAGGTTTCAGTCCATAATCAGCTGGTTCCAAGATAGGGTGGCACAGCATAGGGGCAACAGTTCAAGGTGGAGGGAGACAGCAAAAGCAGCAAGAGCCAAAAAAGAAGGGAAGGAAGCCTCTTTTTGTTCTTTATATTGTATGCAAGACTATCTACCCATACCATCTCTGTGCCCTCCTCTTGCACAAGCTCAGGATGTTTACAAAGTGAGGACCATGGCCCCCTGCTGAGTCACTTAGTTAAGCTTCTAAACTTTTTAATTCTCAAGTTGACACAATGTATCAATCATAACAGGTGGTGATGAATTTCTTCAGTTGTTCTTTGTCATTGAAGAACATTATTTACCTTATTTCTCCATTAATTTTGAAAGATAGTTTTGCAGGGTATTTCAAACTGGGTTCGAAGGTGTTTTCTTTCAGGACTTGAAATACTTCACTCCAAACTCTTCTTGACTTGAGGGCTTGTGTGGAGAAGTCTGTCATGATTCTGATGGGCTTTGATTTATAGGTGATTTGGACATGAACACCTATATGAACATCTGCCTACCATATCACTGCCCAGGATGTAGTGGGTAGTAGGATGTGGCAGTGTATAAAACACCTTGAGTGAACATATGATTCTACAGGCAGACAAAACTGAGTTGAGATCCCATTCCCACCTCATGAAGCAATCACTTTTCATCATCAAGGATGAACTTAGCTCTCTCATCTGTAAGAGTGGATAAAAGTACATTAATAAATGATATGATAAATTCAAATAGCTGAAGACAGAGTCTGAAACATAAGAATAACAATTATGGTACCTATGATCTTGAGCTTTCACTAAATGGTCAATGAAACTGTGATGAAGAAGATGATGATGATGATGGTGATGATAGCTGACTCTTCAAGGTCATTGGCCCTAGACAGTATTCCAAAATGCTCCAAAAAGTTCAAAATCAAATCCAAAATCATAGCTTGGGGCTCATGTCTCTAAGCATCTCTTAGGTACTTACCTACATCTTCAAGTCATTAAAAAGGAAATTGTTAAGCAAAACACACCCTCAGCACTTTACAAAGAACACACACACACACACACATTTACCTACATCTTCAAGTCATTAAAAAGGAAATTGTTAAGCAAAACACACCCTCAGCACTTTACAAAGAAAATCTTTGTAGAGCAGTTCTGCAAATGCCACATTAGCTGACAGACATCATTTAGCAGCTATCCTCACATAACAAAAGAATACCATCTTGCATTTCAGGAAATGGATAAGAGAGACTACCTTCAAAACAATCAGACAAAGTAGACAAATGTATACCTATATAAACTATTAATTAGAAATCAATATTTTTAAACACTAGATTGCAAACATTTGTTATTCTGATTTTTGAACAGCATTAAGTAGTCTTTTTTTTTTTTTTTTTTTTTTTTTGGTCTTTTTGAGACAGGGTCTCACTATGCAGTTCAGGCTGGCCTTGAGTTCACTTTGTAGCTCAGGCTGGTCTCAAACTCGAACCAATCTTCCTGCCTCAGCCTCCTGAGTGCTGGGATTACAGGTGTGCGCCACCACACCCGGCAAGTAGTCTTTTTTTAAATTAAAAGTTTCCCTGTGTTCTAAGTTATCCGCTGCATTTTACCCTTTTCCACCTGTCCTGGGGCTCATTTGAAGTATTGTACCATAATTATAAAAACCTAAATATCTAAATGATAACTGTTTGGCACATATATAATCTCTCTGTTCCCTTCATTTCCTACCCCATGACAAGTAGCACTGCTCAATCAGCTGTATATGGTGCATGTAGCCAATTCTGTTCTGTGGGAGGCAGGACAGATCTGCTGGGGGTAGTCTGCAAGAGGACCTGTGCAGCCTTCCTGGAGCTCCATCATTTCAGGTAAGTGCATAGAATGCTGCTGAAATCTGCAATTTTTGCCATGAAAGAACAAAGAGGTGTTCACATTTTAGGGAAGCAAAACCAATAACTAAAGTCCCACAATAAACTAGAATTCTTTTCTTGAAAATCCATTTTTAGTTAACTAAATGCATAAATAATTAAAATATTTCACAGAAAGTTAAATATCTCTTCGGGTACCCCCATCATCTCAACAGCTTTTTGTGTTTTCCTTGTCTCTTGCTGTATGTTTAAGTATGTAAATCTACACACAAGAAATAAACATTGCTGTTATACGAAAAAACTTTTAAGTGGTTATGAAGATGCATAAGAACATAAATTACCACATAAATGTAAATGGTCAATAACATTTGATAAACATACAAGCTTCTAAAATAAAGAAAGGTGAATTAAAATGTCACCACTCTGGGCATCAATTGTCACAGGTCTGTTATACCCATGCCAGCAAATGTGCAGTGCAATTTGTACTCTCATTAACACCAACAAGGTGGCAAATTAGTATAAATTTTCTGAAAGGTATCATCGCAATGGACATTAAGAAACTGAATAAATATTTACATCCACTTTTATATATTTATTAAAGGAAATTTAAAATATAGATACAAAATATTCATCAAACTATAAAAATAATGGATTAAACACTATATATACAGTATTTATAAGAGACTATGTAAGTTGTACAATTGAAACAAGATATATTATAATTGAAAGAGAGGTCTTTGAAGTATCTTAAACAATGAGGGTAAACGGGCTAAAAAAGAGAATGAGAAATAAAAATGTACATGCACCATGATAATAGATACACACACATACATTTAAAGTTAAAGTGACATAATATAATAGTTATTATCTTCTTGATGGAAGATTGTTCTTGATTTTTATTTCCTTCTTTGGACTTTTCTAAATATTACAACTTTCAATAACACCCAGCTTTTACCTTTATAATAAAAACATTAACAACACTGGCTAAAAGGTGGTCATATTTGTAGTAAGCAAAGATTTCTTAAAAAGGACACAGCATACTAAACATAATATTTCAGTGTGTATTAATGCACTGAAACAGAGGGAAGAATTTGTGTTTATTTTAAAAATATAATAATGAAGAGACAATGAAATCCTACAATAGAAAGAACATGTCCCAATTCACCCAACAAAAGTATGCATCGCACATATGTGCACATACACATGGGTGTGTGTGTGTGTATATCTATATATATGTATATATACATTCCATAAAATGTAGAAAACTAGAAATCAATAAGAAAAAATAGACAATAAAAATCTTAAAATGTGCAAAAAATTTGAACAGACATCTCATAAAGTAGGATACCTAAATGATCAATTCGTATATTTAAAGATATTAGATTCTTGCAATGTATAAATAAAATACAACAAATATGGCCTCTGATGTAACATTGAGGGACGACGCTACAGTGGGGAGCCCTAGTCAGGAAACGGATAGTAATCTTTTGTGTCTCTGCAAAGAACAAATTTAAAGTTGGCCCAGTCATTTACATTCTTGGAACCCCTTCCAGCTCTGACATTCCATTATTCTGTTTTCTCATCCATAAATAACTTTTCAGCAGAAAAATCAACTTATGTCCTAGTCAAATATTTTCCCTGGCACTTGTAGGACTAACCATGCATGTGATGAATGAAATTCTTCACCACGATGCCAAACACCTACTCAGAAGCATTTCATGTCTATTTGTTTTGGCCTCATATATGGGTTCCTTGGATTAGCCCCTTTTTAAACCTCTTGTTGAGGCATTAAAAAAGAATACATTTTAATGACTACACAGACAAGGCTTTTTGGACCTTTATACTACATTTTCAACAAGATATTCAGTCTTTACCTTATTTTTTCATACTATTAATAATTAAATATAATGATAAATAATTATTCCTTAATTTATATTCCACAAGGACTTTTTCACTCCTTTATTCAGTTATTCTTTCAGATATGTACTCTTAGTAACCTGCATAGCTGCTTTCTAGCACTTCATTAGTTTCAACAATTGCTTGCATAAAATTTGTCTCTCACTAGACTAAAATTCCAGAGAAAGTAACTACTTCTAACTGTTAGTTTTATGTCCAGGACACACATTAGCACCTGGCACACAGCATACAGCCAATAAATATTGTTCCTTTCAATATTTGCACTCCCCTGTGCTGAAGATACAAAGGTGAACAAGAAATAGCGTTAATCGTCAAGGTACTCATACTATAGTGCAAAAAACAACAGGTATCCTGATAACATGACAGGGGTTATAAGAACATGGAAGAGGGGCACATGAAACTGGAGGGTAGTAGGAAGAAGTGCCAGGCATAGGTTTAGGAAGAGGTGAAGTCAGAGCTAAGTGTGTGTTGCACATTGAACCATGTCAGTTTAATCCTACACATTTTTTGTTTATTTTTGGGAAGATGAGTGCAGTTGAACAAAAAATCTGGCTAACTAGGGTTAGCCATTGTCCCCCCTAAAATAAAACTTGTTATCAAGTTATGAAACAAAGCAAGCTGCAACTAAATTCAACCACAATCTATTCAATAAGATGTCCAGTAGCAAATCACACACAAAATATCCATGCAAACATTCAGTCAAATCAGTGACATTCTGAAAGCTTCATTTCAGAAACACAAGACAATCTACCTGAAGGGGAATTCTAAGCCTTTTGGTCTGCATCACTGCATAATTAATTTTCAAAAACAAGTAAAGGAATGACTACAGACAGGACAGTTAGGTATAAAGTATAGAGCACAGTACCTAAGAAAATGGCCCTATACACTTAGCTTGATACTTACAGACCATTCAGGCCAGAGCAGAGTGGCTCTAAATTGTTTTGCAAATTCACTTATAATTAATAACTTTAATTTCACCACTGACAGCTCATCTCTAATAGTCATCATGGTGATGTCACCAGCTTTTCCTGACACTTAGTATGCTATAGTAGTGTTGCTTGTGGATCGAGATACAACTAACAGTGCACGTGTAGTGGTTTCTCCAGGACCAGTGCTGCTGGCCACCCCTTGACTACTGTTTTATTTGCTTTTATTTTATTTTCCAGTAAAGCAAGTTGAGCCCAACAGGATCTCTCTAGGTTGATAAATTGCCCAGGCTGGACTCAAACGTACTATCCTCCTGCCTCAGTCTCCCAGAATGCTGCAATCACAGGTATGTGGCACCAGGCCCATGACTTTGACTACTGTTTTCACTATGACATGTTAGCTCATCATTCTGGCACTTAAAGCATAAATTAATTGGCACATTAAAAATATCACTTTGATGAACTGGTTGAAAAGTGAATTAGTAACATGGTAATGTCCTTTCAAAAGACAGTGCTAAATAAAAAGGAGTAACAGCTCCCTGACATGGGTGAAGATATTACCTCTAAGCAGAAGGAACACCTGGAATGTCTAGAGTCATCCAGGCCCATTTCCATCATGGAAGATTTGTTATGAGAAGATTTGTTATGCTTCTGAGTAGGTGTTTGGCATCGTGGTGAAGAATTTCATTCATCACATGCATGGTTAGTCCTACAAGTGCCAGGGAAAATATTTGACCTGCTTATCCCTCTGTCAGGAATACTCTTCATTATAATTTGAGGACTTGCCACTTTTCATTTTTGTGTAAGCTCCTTTTCTGGTTTTGGCGTCAGGATACTGTCTGCTTCCAGGAATGAATTGGGAGTATTGCTTCCCTTTCATTAGAATTTGAGAAGTAGTGATATTAGTTCTTCTCTAAATTTCTTGTAGAATTCAGCACTGACTCCATCAGGGCCTTGGCTTTACTTTGTTGGTAGGTTTTTAATTACATCTTCAATTTCATTGGTTGATATTGTTTTATTTAG
>NW_004955431.1:7118604-7121264 GCF_000276665.1 Chinchilla lanigera | reverse complement strand
ATTTCCTCTATGTTTTCCATCTTATTATTAGAGTACACATGCTCAAGGTAGGTATTGATGATATTCTAGAGTTCTACAAGATCTGTTGTAATTTCATCCTTTTTGTTCCTAATTGCTTGAATTTGAATCTTTTCTTTCTTCTTTTTGTTAAGGTTGGTATGAGTTTATAATTTTATTTAACTTTTTCAAAGAAACAACTCTTCAATTTATTGAATCTTTATATTGTTTTCTTGGTATCAATTGCATTAATTTCTGTTCTTATCTTTATAATTTCCTCTCTCATACAAGCTTTGGGTTTGATCTGTTCTTTTTCTAGAAGTTAGAGTTTCAACATTCAGTTGTTCATTTGAGCTTGTTCCATTTGCCTGATGTGAGAATTCACTGCTATAAATTTCTCTTATAGGATTGTTTTCACTGTGTCTCATAAGATCCAGTATGCTGCACTGGCATTATTGTTTAATTGTTGAACTGTTTAATTTCATCTTTAATTTCCTCTGTGATCCATTGGTTGTTCAGGAGGGTGCTGTTTAATTTCCATGTCTTTATGTAGTTTTTGTTATTTCTTTTGCTGTTGAATTCCAATTTCATTGCATTATAGTCAGATAATATGCATGGGATAATTTCAATTCCTTTGCACTTACTTAAACATGATCTGTGGGCTAGTGTTTAGCCTGTTTTGAAGAACATCCCATGCATAGCTGAGAACAAACTGTATTCTGATATTGTGAAGTGGAAAATCCTGTAGACATCTACTAAGTCCATTTGTTCCCAGGTTTGGTTTAATTCTGATATTTTTTTGTTGGTTTTTCTGTCTAGTTGATCTATCTAATTGTAAGAGTGGGATATTAAAGTCCCCCATTACAATTGTGTAATGCTCATTTGATTCTTCATGTCTATTAATATTTGTTTTAAGGAGTTGGGTGCATTATTATTTGGTGCATATATATTTATGATTGTTATTTCTTCTTGAGTTTTACCTTAACAAGTATATAGTGACCCTCTTCATATCTTTTATCAGTGTTGGCTTAAAGTTCATATTGTCTGCAAATAGAATGGCTACCCCTTCTTTTTTCTGAGATCCTGTCACGTGGAGTATTGTTTTCTGTTCTTTGACTTTCAGTCTATGAATTTCTTTTTTCATTAAATGTATTTCTTGAATGCAGCATATTTTTGGTCTTGTTTCTTGGTACATTTTACCAGTCTGTTTCCTTTGATTGCTGGGTTCTGGCTATTTATGTTCATGGTTATAATAGCTATGTATTGGCTTATCTTTCTCATATTATTTTCCTCTTGTTGGTTCCATGTTTTTCTCCTCTTTTTAATTGCTTGCCCTATCTGGTTGCTTCTTTCTATTGTTTTTCTTGGGCTTGTGGTCTTTGTTTTCTTTTTCTAATATATTGTTCAGAGCATTCTGAAAAGCTGGTTTGGTGGTCATGTATTTCTTCAGTTGTTCTTTGTCATAGAATTATCTTATTTCCCCATAGATTTTTGAAAAATAGTTTTGCAGAGTACCTCAATCTGCATTAGAACTTGTTTCCTTTGAGGGCTTAAAATACCTCACTCCAACCTCTCCTTAATTTGAGAACTTGTGTTGAGAAATCTGTTGTGATTCTAATGAGCTTACTTTATCAGTGATTTGTTTCTTTTTTCTAACTGCTTTTAATATTTTTGTTCTTGTGCTGAATTTCTGGAATCTTGATTATTATATGCCCTGGTATACATTTATTTTGGTCATGGCTATTTGGAGTTCTATATGCTTCATTTATTTGTTTGTTAAGTTCTTCACACATGTTTGGGAAGTTTCCTACCATTATCTCTGTAAAGAGGTTTTTATAGCATTTTCTATTGGAAAATGCCTATCTAATGTCTGTAGAAATGCCTATAGAAAACCTATCTTCTCCAGCTTTCTCATTGGTTCTAATCAATTTATGTGTTCTTCTTTGTTCCAACTTTCAGTTGTTGGATTGATTTTCCATGGTCTCTTGCTACTTTTAAAGTATCTTTCTTTTCATGATAGCTAGCTGAAATGCTGTCTTCTAGATCTGTTATTCTATCTGCACCTCCATTCAATTTGTTGTGTATACTTTCAGTGGAGATTTTATTCTCCTTGATTTCTGTTTGCATCTGTTTCATAGATTCCATTTCTTTACTCTGCTGAGCATTCATGATTTCCATCATTCCCCTATGCACTTGTATTTTTTTAAACCTGTCTGCTTTAATGTCTTTCATTTTGATTGTCATTTATTTTTGTACCTGAGAGATTATTTTTTCTATGACCTCTTTACTTCTATTGTTATCATTTCAGAAATTTCCAGTGTTTGGCTTCAAATTTCCTATATCTCACTATGCTCTGTACTTGTCGCTGATGGGCTGGGCATCTGGTGTTACATTTGCTTGTGTGACTTGTGATTTTTCTATTTTTTATTTTGTTTTGTTTTCTGTGTTGGTACTTGACAATTTCTTATGGTAGATAGCTTTATCACTAATATTGAGGTTTTGCTAGGAAATGTCTGTTCCTCAGGAATGTCTTCTCAATATACATGGTTCTTGGTCTTCATGTCTATCCCAAAAACCTATCTTTCCAATTTATTAAGGATGAGACTTTTCTACCTATTTGACTCAGCACCCAGTTCTTTTGTACTGGACTATGGTGATGACCC
>NW_004955431.1:7116071-7117920 GCF_000276665.1 Chinchilla lanigera | reverse complement strand
AGAAATATGCTGTGTACTCTAGCAAAGTTTGCAGTGGGATTTGTGCTAGGTATGCAGCTGATCTTGACCTTTGGATGTGGGGGCTGGGACTGCTCTTCTGCTGTTGTAGTTCTCCCCAAGCTTTTTGATATAAAAGGTGGCCCCACCTACCTGCATGTGTTCTGTGTGTCTGTGTGCTGGTTCACCTAACTTACCAATGCCTAACACATAGTCTCACTGCTGCTTTGAACTTTTCCACACTGCTGGTCTCATCTGAAAGATCTTTCTGTTCTGAGAGGGATAAGGGAAGGTCAGGAAGTCACTTATGTTTTTATGATCATAACAATATTTTTTAATTTCACCATTGGGCAATGCCTTATCATTCATTGGACATTAACCAAAGAAATCATATTCTAGGAAAAGTTATACTTAGCAAAGCTCAGTATCCTGTAGTATAGCCCCCATTTCATTACACAGAAAGGTCTTAGAAAGGCAGATGTCTCCCACTGCATGAAAATTGGAAGCTGCAAGCTGAACAGACCAGCTCTGAATATATGGTCACTACTTGTCAGAGTCTTTAACTTGATAATAATTCAAGAGCTGTCTTCACAATGAAAAACTTTTGGGAACTTCTAATATCTCACAATAGACCCCAGTGGGCCTATTGTACAAACTCATTAAGCTTTTGTTGGATCTGTGAGAGAAAATGTATAAATAAATACAAATAGTCTGGTTTACTCATTTTACAGCATCTAGAGCATAGCCCAGAGATGGCAAATACCTGCCCAAAGTTCCATAACCAAAGAGTGACTGAAATGGCCACAGACCAAGTGTCATCTACTTACTAAACTGGAATCTTTTTCTCCATCTTGCAAACAACTTAGATACCAAGTTTGAAACACCCAATTTCAAAACCTTAATTTATTTTTTTCCTAATGAAATTTGCCACCGTGAACATTAATTTTACATGTCAAATTTGTAAAACTATGGTGCCCCATTGTTTGACCCAACACTCATCTAGATACTGCTGTGAAAGCATTATTTATAAAGACTTGATTAACAGTTACATCACTAAATTGTGTGAAGCAGTGAGTGAGATCCATTCAGTCAGTGAAGGCCTTAAGAGAAAAGACTGAAGTGTCTCCAGGAGGAAGGAACTCTATCTCCAGATGGGGTCCAGACCCAAGATTACAAATCAACACTTGATGAAAGTTTCAGGCTGCCTGCATGCTGCTGTACATTTGGGGACTTGCCACTTTACACATTCATTTGAGCCAATTTCTTAAAAATAAGGTAATCTAGCTCTCCCTTTTCCCCCCACCTGACTCTATTATACATGCACACACACACACACACACACATCCTAATGATCTGTTTCACAGAAAAACTCTAACAAATGTAGTATAGCCCCTAATATGTCTACAGAACAGAATTTAAAAGTTATTTATCTTTTACTTATGGCTTCTTTTAATTCTTCTTTTCCTATCCTTTTCTTTTTTTATTTTAAAGAGAGTAATAAATGAGAAACAAATAAACAAAGAAATAGAACAGTAGCAACATACCAGTATCACAAACATAAACATCAAAGCAAGAACATTCAAAGTGATACAGAGTCTCAAGAAAAAATAATACAAATCAACAGTGGTTGTTACATTACTTATCGCTGCCCTCAGCTACACTGCTCAGATTACTAGATGTAAAAATGAAAGATTGCTCAAACCATTATAGGGAATAAGAAAACAATTCTTTGATAAAACAGTAGAGATAAAACAGAGTTTCATTAGACAAGATGGTAGTTCACCATTGTAATTCCATGCTGTTACCTTCAAATCGGTTACTCAGACCACCAGACACAAGCACACACAATTGA
>NW_004955431.1:7070114-7112011 GCF_000276665.1 Chinchilla lanigera | reverse complement strand
TGCTTGGTGGTTCCTTTCTGTTACTGTTCTTGAAGTTGAGGTCCGTTTTAGCTCTTTCTAGAATATCTTTTAGTACTCTTTGTAGGATTGGCTTGGCATTCATGAATTTCTTCATTTGTTCTTTATTGTGAAAATATTTTATTTCTCCATTAAATTTTAAAGATAATTTTACAGGGTACATCAATCTGGGTTGGAAGTTGTTTTCTTTCATACCTGAAATACTTCACTCCAAGCTCTTTCTGCCTTGATGGTTTGTGTTGAGAAGTCTGCTGTGATTCTTATAGGTTTCTCTTTATAGGTGATCTGTTTCTTTTCTTTAACAGCTTTTAATATTCTGAGCTTTTGTTGAGTTTCTGGGATCTTGATCACTGTATGTATGGGTGTAGATTTATTTTGGTTATGATTAACCAGAGTTCTATATGCTTCACTTATCTGGATGTCCGATTCTTTTTCAATGCCTGGGAAATTTTCTTCTATTATTTCTGCAAATAGTCTTTTTGTGTCACTTGTGCTGACACCTGCTATTTCATCAGTACCTATTACCCTGACATTGTTTTCCTTTGCCTCATCTTGCAGTTGTTGAATTATTATTTCCTGGTTCCTTGTTGTTTTTAAGAGATCTCTCCTTTCACATTCATTATTGGCAGTGCTGTCTTCAAGGTCTGAAAGTCTATCTTCAGCTTTGTTCAGGCAATTTTGTATGCTTTCAGTGGAATTTTTAATTTCCTGGATATCTGTTTGCATCTGTTTCATACCTTCTAGTTCTTTTCTGTATTGTTCCCTGAAGGTTTCCATGAGTTGTCTATGCTCTTCTATTTGCTTGTCTGTGTCATCTTTGCATATGCTGAACATTTCTTTTGTTATTGTTATCATTTCTTTCCTCACCTGAGACATTATTTCTGATCTGATGTCTTTTATGGCCTGATGGAGTTCTTTCTCTACTTCAGTTGCTATCATTTCAGAAATTTCAGGTGTATGACTTCCAGGCTTTTCTGTGTTGATCCCTTCTGGACCTTTTTGGGGTGATTTAGAGGTCTGGGATTGTATTTTGCACCTTCATTTTGTCATTTTTGAAGATCCAGAGGCTTTCTGGAGTGCAGCCTCACTCTCCTATTGTGTGTGAGTGGCAGGGAGAGAGTCTGCAGATCCACAGTGCTCAGTGAAGCTCCTGGACTGGTGAATGTTGGCAAGGTGAGGTCCCAGAGGCTCCCAAATTTCTTGCATTCAGGTGACTCCCAGGCATGTGCCCAAAGGGTAGGGGAAGCTCGTCAGCATTCCTGAGACTGTCTGGGGTTCAGTCCAGCTTCCACAAGAGTGGGGGGGATGCAGGTCATGTTCTCTGAGTCTTCAGATATTGCCCAGGACACAGCCTGCTTCCCACACTGGAAGGGGAGGGTGAGGCTGGACTCCCTGAAGCTGCTGACTCTCTTCAGGTTTCCGCTGAGCTCTCAGTGGGGGTGCAAGTTATTCTGGCAGTGACCACTGAGGCCCCAGAAGTTGTCCAGGGCTCCATGTGCCTCACACACTAGTGGTGGAGGCAATAGAGTGGCTCACCAGGGTTCCTGAATGTGTCTGGCATTCAGTAGAGGCCCCAAGACACTATGGGTGTGGCCATTAGCCACCAAGGTCTCAGAGGGTGCCTGGAGTTCTGCCTGCCTTGCATCCTGGTCAGGGAGGTGCCACCGCACCTTACCGGGCTTTTTGAAGATGTCAGAGATTCAGCCCAACCAAGGCAGACACACTATGGGTGTGGCTGGTAGCCCTCGAGGTCCCAGAGGGTGCCCAGGGCTCCACTTGCTTTGCACGCTGGTCAGGGAGGCACCACCACACCTCACTGGGCTTCCTGAAGATGTCTGGGATTCAGCCCAACTACTCAGCAGCAGCTCACCAGACTTCCCGAAGCCTACTGAGGAGGAGCAGCTCAGCTCCCCCTATCTTTTTCTTATTGCTATTATTTTCTTATTATTTCACCTCTACTCAGAGAAGAAAATGGCACTAAAAAGGGGAGGTGATTTCAACTTTGCTGTCAGCTTTTGATGAAGGGTTGAGGGGACACCTTCCCTCTACACCCTTATCTCAACTCCCTTTAGGATTGATAGGACAGAATGATGTGGGCAATAGTGCGACTGTAGGGGTCATCTGCATGAATTCTGATGTAGAAAAAGGACCATGCAGTTGCCTCATCTCAGGGTAGATTTCTCTGAATTTTAAACATCCAGTTGGATATGGTTCTAAAGAGTGAAATAAACCATCCAGTTGCCTGGGCTGCAGACTTAGCACTCAAATCTTTTGTACTATTTGTGGGCATGTAATTCTCATCTGTATACAGGATTTGTTCACTCATCTTTTAAGTGGACTCTCAGCACTCTCTTTCTTGATAGGAAAATGTCTATAATTTTCTCTAGGAACCAAATCAGCTCCAACTTACACCTAAAATATCTCACTAAAATCCTTTTCTCTTATTTCATATGGCAATTTATACAGGTGAATTTCAGCTGTCTATATTTAATTTGATTATACAAATAAATCTGTATTTAAAGATTTCACAAAAAATCCATACACATCAATAATGTTTTCACAAAACCAAAGCAAAGAGAGATTATTATAAACAATACAAAATAGAGGGCTTCTGTGATTCCTTCCCTTCAATTCCTTTTTATTATAATATAGCAACATCTTAACTCAAGTAGAAGCTATTGGAAGCCAGCCCATTGGCACGAACTAAAAGTTTCCCTTTTCAATTGATTATTTGGGTAGACATAGAGTCTGTGAGTTCTGCCAGCTCCCTACAAAACTAAATTTCTCTAACCCTCAGACTTGCAGACTGTTATCCATTGTAAAGACTATTTATAGTAAATTTCTGAAGTAGTCCATTTTCTGCCTCTATGCAAAGGTCTTCCATCAGCATCCCTCCTCCGGGAGATTACCTGTGAAAATGATCTCTTAGCCCAATCAGGCTAGCTTATCTTGGGGATGACAGAGGAAAACAGAAAAATTATTTCCCTCAGAGAAGCAGCTTTCCTTCACTACTCCAAGGATGTCAGAATGACTGATAGCTGCTAAATCCTAATCAGCAAGTCAATTTATCCAGCTCGCTGCCTGGATTATGGGGTTTACCTCCTGAGAGCAATCTTTCTCCTTGGTCAAACTTACGTGATCTACACAGCTGCTACAGCTCACGAAGAACCACGGCTATAGCTGAAACTTCAACAAGAGAGAAAAAGGTTGCATGTATTTCCACACTAAGGAAACAATGAGAATAAAGCCAGCACTTAATGCTTATCTTGGTCTATGATTCTGGTTCCTAATGTGCTCTGCTAACCTTCAATCTGTGCTCATCCACTTTTGCAGAGTGCTCTAATGTGTAGACACACCTGCTTTTTCTTTAGGTGCTATCTTCTAATGCTAATGGCACATGACTTTAGCTTCAGTTTATCTTGCTTCTTTTTAATTTTTTAGAAATCTGCATGAATACTTCCTTTTGGAACAAGCCATTACTTTTTTATAATTGTCTATTAGGTGACTTCCATATGTTGTTCAGCAGGAGAAATCTAATGGACTGGGGATTTTGGCAGTTCTGATGTAAAGAAATCAGACAGTTTATGTTCTAATAGTCACTCAGTAAATATTAAGGTCATTTGTTACACAGGATTTAAAATTGAGTTTTTATTACTCTGGTTCACAAAATAATATTACTTTTAATGAAAAATTGTCCATGTATTGTCACCAAATAATTGTCTAATGCCGTGTATCATTCAGGGGTCAACAGAGGAACAGAACCATTAAGACTGGTAGACTAAGAGATTTATTGCAAGGACCTGACTAATGCCATAGAGGGTGTCTTAGTTACTTTTCTCTTGTTGCTGAAGCAAAATATCCAATGCCCAAAACTAAAGAAAGAAAGGTTTATTTAGCTCACACTTTGTGGCAATTTTAGTCCATAATTACCTGGCTCCAAGGTAGAGTGGCATGGTGAGGGGCAAAAGTTTAAAGTAGCAGAAGACAGTAAAAGCAACAAGAGCAAAGGGAGAGACAGACCTCTTTTCTTCCCTTATATTGTACGCAGGCTACTCGTCCTTGGGTCGGTATACCACTCACACCATCTCCGTGCCCTCCTCTTGCACAGGCTCAGGATGGTTACAAAGTGAGGACTCTGGCTCCCTGCTGAGTCACTCTGTTAAGCTTCTAAACTTTTCAAGTAGACACAATGAACAACATCCTAGAGTGGTAAGGGCATGTCCTCTACATGGAAAAACATCATCTAGGATGTACAACTGCTGAGTTACTTAGTTAAGCTTCTAGACCTCTCAAGTTGACACAATGTAGCAACCATTACAGAGGGGGGAGGTGGGCTAACCTGAGAGCTACACACGACAGTCAGCAAGTGCCGGCTGGAAATCACAGGCACAGAGAAGCCACTGACTTTCTTTTTTGTTAAGGAAGCCTCAACTTTCCTCCTGAAGCCACTCAATAGATTGAATCAGGCTCACCCCCGATTATCTAGACTTATCTCCCTGTCTCAGAGTCAGATGATTAGCACATTTAATTCCTTCTGCAACTTTAATTCTCCCTTGTCATATAACTTAACATATTGCCATATTATGAGCATCTTTGAGATCTACTACACTGCCTGCCACACTCCTCTGCATTTTTTGAGAGAGAAGAAAGCTTCTTATGGAAGGAAAAAAATATTACCTCTGACCCTAGCATCTTTTTTCAAATGGGTCACAGTTAGTTCTCTCCAAGACGCAGAGAGGAGTCACTATGCTCTGTGGCTAATGGCAGTTAGATATGAGGAAATTTTCCAGAATTTTTTCAACTGATAGTCACTGTATACTAGTTTTTACATCTAATTTTCTTAGGCTGTATTTTAAACTATAATTCAGTTTTGGAGAGTATAATACTTAAGAAAGTTGGGTACAATGTTAGTATAGTATTAATAAATATGTATTGAGGTAAGGAGATATGAGTAATAATTTTTAGCTGGGCAGTAAAGATTGTAGATCTTTCTCTTGAAATTTCCAGATAATAATTTTTCAAGAATGAGTAAATATTAAATTATGTAATGTACGCAAAAACACTTTTTAAAGGTTGAAATACTATCTCTATTAAAAATTAAAATTTTAGAGCTTAAAACTAGTGGTGATCTATTTTAATTAAATAATTGATGGGCTTATTTTCTTCTCTTCAATAATTTTTAATGTGTTTTCTGATAATTCAAAGGAGTGTTTTCTCCAGATGTTTGAATTTTTTCTAATACTCCATAGCCAAAGATATCAATCTTATTTTAAAAGCAAATCAACATATATATATACACACATATATGTTTCATTTTTGTGTCCCTAAAAAAATGAAAATTACTTTGATTTTGAAAAAGCAGTCAAAACAAGCAGTAGAAGCATAGGACATTATTTCAAAATATCCTTTCCCTTTAATGTTCCAGGAAATGACTGTCTCTTAGCAAACTCCACTTATTTTATAGGGAGGGTAAGTGGGGCAAAGAGAACTTTGGCTTTAGGGCAGAGCAGGGATGTAAATGTTGCTTTCCCTATTCCCAGTTCAGAGTTCTCCATGCCATTATTTTCTGAAACATCATTTTCACTGCACGTACTATTTTTCAGACACTTTAACACTGTAGTTTGCTATTGGAGTGGCCTTTGGAGGGTGTTCTGTATTTTTGCTAAGCAATCCATGGCCTGGCTTTCTGCAATCCGAGGCACCCACATCGGGGCAATGAACTCCTCTCATTTTTATTTAACTAACCTTGTACATTCAGGGCTTTAAGATGCATCTGAGAAACCCAGAGAAATGAACATAGCACTTCTCAACTTTCTCACGGAAGTGTGTGCTCCCTATTTAGATACTGTATTTCTCAAGTGAAATCCCAAGCTCTTAAACAACCCTGCCAAGCCTCACACGGTCTGGCTCCTACCAAGCACACCATTGTCATCCTTCCCTCCCTTCACCCCAACGTTACTCTGGCTATAGCCCCTTGGCCCCACAGCCAAAGCTCCCTTGGTCTTGCTCTTGGGGATGTGCCCATTAGCCCTCAGTACCTGGAATGGCCTTCACTAGCACTTGGTCATTTAGGATAACCGTCACTTGGGTACAATGTTAGTACAATGTACTTGGGTACAGTGTGTTTCAAGTGTCCACTGAAATAGCTCTCTGTCCAGGAAGCTGACTTGTGCCAGTGGCTCCACTTCATCTGCAGTGCGACCCCACAGCACCTTTACTCACCCTTGTCTCATGTGCAGATATTTCTTGTCTCTATGTCTGCCTTTTCCAGAAGGTCATAGTCTCAGTGCATGGCATATAACACACCCACAGTACCCACTGTGCGATAAAGGAAGAATGAAAGAAGAAGCTGTGTTGAATCATCTCTCACCCAGATCCTGGGCTCCAGGGTCAGCTAAGTTGGTGCACCTCAACCATCTCGGCTGCCTCTGCAGAATGGGTAGAAACTCTGACATAGACGAGGATGTTCTATATCTAAGATGGTGCTTCTGTCACTGGGAACACACCCTTCTGAACTCTGAGAAATACACCCTTGAGAAATGCACTCTGAAAAAAAACATAATCTTCTTCTCTAACTAGTGTTCTGTTTCAGGTATATAGAGAAAGGAGAAACCATGCAATATTCAGGTCTTGGCCAGTGCTACAAAGCAGGATATGGGAAAGACTGGGCATACCAGTTACAGCTACAAAGATGCCATGTTGACCTAATAGTCACCGTTAGACTTATTACCAGCCTATTGCTATACTTTATCCTAATAAAATTCTCACTCACCAGTACCATATCAGGCAGGCTGGCTTCAAAGAATATGGTGATTCATGAAGCCTAGTACAGTGGTGCAAACAGTCCTCTGGGAGACTGAGGCAGGTGGATGTTAAATCCAATACCAATCTGGGAATTTAGCAATTCATTGTGACCCTGTCTCTCTAAAATTTAAAAAAAAAAAAAAAAAAAAAAAAAAAAAAAAAGATAGCTGGAGGTATAGTTCAGAGCAAAGGCCCTGGGTTCAATCCCAAGTACAACTGTACACAAAAACAAAACAAATAAACAAAAAATCTTCCCCCAAACTAGACTGTCATCATATCCAAGACTGGGGGAGGCTACCCCTTTTGGAAAAGTCATTAATAATCTTTATATTACCTAGGGGCTGGGGATTTAGCTCAGCGGAAAAGCGCCTGCCTGGCAAGCGCAAGGTCTTGAGTTCGGTTCCTGGTACCGGAGAAAAACCAAAACCAAAAAAAAAAAGGAAAAAAAATCTTTATATTACCTAAATCTTCCCCTTCAGGCTCTATCACTTAAAACAATCCTGTTTTTATGGGGTGCTGAGAAACTGATTTGTTTCAAGTATGCCAACTACTTTTCCTAGTATTTGTCCAAAAATAAGTTTTCTTTGCTGTTTGAACAGTGCTTGGTTCCATTCTTTGGTTAGTGATTCTCAGAGGGAAAATGCACAGGCTTAGGGTCAATTTTAGTTATGTTGCAAAGCCCGGACTCTGTGTACACCTGTGGCTTGCAGGTGACATTCAGTACACCTGTGACTCCTGAGCTATACTGAGAACATGGAGCGTAGCACAAGGAGTGAGACATTATAAGACTTACAGCATGGAATTTACAGCAGGTAGAATAGGAGTTATTCTACCATCTACCGAGTTCTGTGAGAAATCAATCTGCATAAGCCTTTTAATAAGCTTACAACCAGTATTTGGGTCTTCACAAGACACATACTATCACATCTAAATTCTCACAACACGTACTTTGGACACCAAAGTAAAGCTTTTTTCATATACCAATCCATTCTCCAACTACTCAGACTTGACTTGAGTGTTCAACAGTCCAATTTGCTTCTTTCACCTACTGCCCAGAGTCAACCGACCCCACGGGACAAAGGCTCAGTTCCATACGGCTTCCTCCTCAGGCGCCAGTCACGTGTCCTAGGCTATCCCTGTACTCGTGACCAACTGGAAAACACTTTAGATGTGACCGCTAGTTTATTATAAAGAATACAATTCAGGAGCAGTCAAGTGGAAGAGATACTTCTACATCCTCCCCAGAAATGCCATTTTCCCAGATATTGATGTGTTCTAGTTCTTCAAACTCCATTCAGGAGTTTTGACGGTAATTTCATTACAAATGCACGATTGGTTAAAGCAGTGGCCACTGGTACTTAACACGGTATTTAGCCTCTCTGTTCTCCCAGAAGAAGCAGTGGGAAAGTTGCAACCTTTTAATCTCTCTTAATCTTTCCAGGAACCAGCTGACATCCTGACGTTATCTAGGGGCCCCAGGCACCAGGCGTCTCACTATCACACGTGTGACACCCTTAAGGGGTCCAGAAATGCCAACGGTTTTAAAAAGAGAGTGCAACAAAAGGGGGGCAAACCAAACACGCATCTTAATTATATCACAGAATCTGAGCATCTTCTTTCAAGCAAGTCGTTGGGCTGCATTGGCACTGAGTACTACAGGATCGCCTCCCTAGAATCCCTCTTCCTTTTATCTTCATGAACACAGTTCAGGCCCTCAGTAGTTTCTCCTCCTCAGTCACCTCTAGTCAGCCTGGGGCTGTGTGTAGCTTGACTCCTGCAAAAGCCATTCTTGCTTTCTTCCCTTTTCATTCTTCTCTCTGGGGTAGAAGAGAGGAAATGTAGGAGGGCGAATACATCTGTTATCGTGATTAATGTAAGAAAAAATCAATCTCTCCCTCACCTAATTTTATAGCTGACTTTTTTCATCAGAAGCAGGGATTCTCAGGTGTAAACACAGGTGATTGTTTACAGCTCTTGTTCCTGGTTTTGGCATGCAGGTGACAGGGGAACGCAGATAACAAATCCCAGCAAAGCTCTTTTGAGATTATGAAAGTGTAGGTGGTTACTACTGAACCAGTACAAATTAGAAAATTTAATCTTCCTGGTTTCTTCTTTCTGTTATTCAGTTTGCTTTGAAAGAGGTCTTTAATTTATTCATGTTCTCAAAAATTATCAATTGGGTGCTCACTGTCAGTCAAACGCTGCTGAGTGCTGGTGGTACAATAATAGCTTCTTGATTACCATGTGTAGGTTTTCATGCTGGATACTTTAATCACATAATAATCCAAATACACGTAAAGTTACATTTTCTGCAAATGCTGCAAAGATAAACACACAGCTGTATCCATTAGTTATACCTGATAATACAGGACAACAGCAACAAAATCTCAGCGTCACTGGACAATCCCTGCTTCTGGAGCTCTGTGGATCCGCTGGGGCTAAGTATGGACTTGAGGGTGTGGCTCTGCTCACATGCCTTTTACTCTCTTCTTGGAAACAGCAGGCAACCTGGAAGTGCTTTTATGGCAAGGGCAGAGGCACAAGAAGTCAACTCTAATTGCATCAGCACTTTTCAAAATACTGTGTGATCAATAGTTTTATAACATTGGCCAAAATGTTGATATCAATTTCAGTGTCAGTGGATGGGGAGCTGTTTGCCTCCTTTGGGGATGGGAAGAAATTTACTTCTGAGCAGTAATCCAACCTACCACGGTGGTTCATGGGAAACACACAGTGGACAATTTAAATTATGATGAACTAACTTAACTAAAAGGTCTTTGGGGAGGAGGGACATGGTGAGTTGGTTCATGGGCTGCAGCTCAGAGAATGAGCAGCAATATGAAGCAACCTGAACCTAATGCAATAAAAAGGGGTCAAACCATCAGATGTGGTAGAGCAGGGCTGTAATTCCAGCACTCTGGGAGGCTGAGTCAGGAGGATCTCAAGTTAGAGACCAGCCTGGGAAACTTAGCAAGATCCTGTCTACAAATCAAATAAAAAAGGACTGGGAATGTGAAAATCTTGGATTCAATCTTTAGTACCACAAGGAAAACAATCAGGTAGAAGTCAAACTTCAGAGTAACCTCCAAGTTACCTGAAGACTTTGACTTTTTATTCTAAAGTTTCAATATTTGAAAGGAATCCTGCACATCATGTAATTTTCTCTCTATTTCTCATGAATTTGGAGCAAAAATGAAAACATGTCATTATTGTACCATTTATTACCTTAAAGTGGAAAAACAATGATATATAGTTTTCAGATTATACCTTTTAAAAGCTAGAATTTCCTTTAGGTTTTGCTCACTTTGGATTGTTTAATTTCATATTTCTTCATAAAGTTTAACTCTGTTAAACTTGAGGTAGTATACATGATTAAATTAACCAGAAAATTGTTGTGACAAAATGATTCATTTAAAATAGCATGGAAGTTGTATTTGAAATTGCTTCACACAGTAGTGTGATATTTAACTGATTGCATCAACTTGAGTAATAAACACCCAACTAAATAGGCTCAGCATAGATTGGGGTGTGGAAGACCTACCCCACAGCAGCTGTATCCAGAGTGGTATAACTGAGGAAATGAAGAAGGAAGGATTGTTCTTGTTTCTTGGGAGGAACTCCAGTCTGCACCTTCACCTTGGACATCATCTCCTGGCTTCCAGGGCAGAATCCTCAGCATCTAGCATCAACCCTTCAGCCTTCCATTGAAGAACATTCAGCCTCCTGATAGGCACTTGCATGGGACACGGCAGTGAGCTCCAGGCTTTAAACTGGATCCTTCAGATCTCTAGCACGAAGACAGCATTTTGCACTCTTCCACACCTGACTCTGTGGGCGGCCATTTTGGGCTAATCTTGTAAATTCTGATACATTTATATATCTTGCATTACATCTGTTTCTTTAGTAAGGCCTAACTGAAACATTTAAGATGAGATATTTGTGCATTTTTTTTAAATAAGTGAAGGCTTCCCTTGTTAGCACTACATTTGTACACTCTAACTTTTTTTGTTTTTGTTTTCTTGAGACAGAGTCTCATTAGGAAGTATAGGCTGGCCCTGAACTCACTGTGTGTCCCAGGCTAGCCTCAGACTCATGGTGATCCCCCTGCCTTAGCCTCCCGAGTGCTGGGATTAGAGGCATGCACCACTATGCCTGGTATAGCCACTGTAAATTTGACTGCCCATATGTGCCTCCTGGGCCAGAACCAAAATCATGAATTCCTTTTCTTTTATTCTTCCTTGTGGAATATTTTAATTTCTACTAAATTGTGTATAATTTGAATTTCTCAACGCAGAATATTTTCATAATATAAAATATATGTGGTATAATATATAATTTACGATACAGCCCAGGATTTTTAAGAGAAAAATGGAGAATGTCAAAAGTAATGAATAAACAAGGACTGCTCAAGGAAACGTAGACATCAGACCACCCTAAGTATGTGTCCAGCTAGAATTTAGCTAGATAAAATGCTGTTCTTTTTTGTCAGTAGAGTTAGGAAAGTGACATCAGTACAGGGTTTTGTGCATGCTCCTTAGAGGTGTACCTTAAGAATACAAAAGCTGACAATAAGTTGGTTGTTAGTAACTAGAAAAATAAAAATGTTCTCTGTGGGTTATAAGTGTCTCAGAGAGGAGGGGACCATGGCAGGTGGTGCAGAAGGGCACAGGGTCTGATGTCTGGTAGTCTGAGTGCTCAGCTCAGAGCGTATGCCATAAACATGCTGCATAACCATCCTAGGTATGCCACAGCTTCCTCTTTGACAGCTCACAGACTTCTAAACATTAGCTGGAATAATACCTAACATACAGTAAGTACTCAACACAGTAACTATGTGCAATAAACGAAACAATATGCAGTGGACTGCGAAAACAATTTCTAGTTTCTTATTACTAAGGAATTGGTAGTCGCACTTAAGTGACCAAGAGAAGTTGGTCTCCAGTATGGGCCCATGACCATTTGTTTGAGGACATCTGCTTTCTGCTTCAGAGTTCTCTGGTTCAGTCCAGGAAGAGCCTATTCTTTGCAGTGTAGGTGGCCCTAGTAGACACTGTTTCCTGTATCTTCATGAACCGCCCTCTCTAAGGGACTATTCTTCTCTCTGCCTTACCCAAAAGAATGCTGACTCCCCATAGACACTGTTGCCTCTCTCAGCTGAGATTAGAATTTGGCACAAAGGACTTTGCAAAACTGTTTTGAAGGAAACAGATTTTAAGTTTAGAGCAACAGCTAAAAGTGAGGCTTTTTGAACAGCTCCTTATTTCCTAATAACACATTAAATGTGTTTTAGAGACACAAACTCATGGATATTTCTGTTTATACATTTCCTGTTTCTATCCTTAGGCTGGACTACACTTACGCTTACTATTGTTATGGACTCAGTCTGAGGTTTTTAGGGGATATCAGGTAGCTGCCAGGATTTCTCCCGAAGTGGCCAAGCTGCTAGATCACCACTGCTCCCTGTATGGCAATATTTTAAATCTATTCAGAAAAGGACCATTTCCCACCATGTTCAAGGTGAGGTAGGACTTGGAAATTCTGTACACTACAGCTCCTCCTGAGAGATTCACAGAACATTCACCTGTTAAAGACTGTCATATCCTAAGGTAAAAATATATCAGTTTAACTTTGACTCACCTTATCACAGATGTATTGGGCTACAGGATTCTTCAGTCATTAACAAATATTAACAACCATGTATATATATTTTCCCTTCCTTCTTTCTTTCTTTTCTCTTTTCCCTCATCCCAGTGGTTCCTTCCCTTTGAGTAATTTCTTTCACTTTCACAGTGTCTATTCTACCTTTTGTGTTTTATTTACTCTTTCATGTTCTTACACTAGCAAGACAATACAGTGTTTACACATGCAGATCTGATTTATTTCACTTTTGAGTATGGTCTCTAGTTGCATCCATTTACCCATAAAAATATGCATATACAAGGCTAGCTGGGATAATTGTACTGCTGATGTCTATGGATTTATTGAAAGGAATAGTTAATGCTTAAATTTTCTTTCTTGACCAATTTTGCATGCTTATATCTGATAATGTGAACAAACAATTTGAAGACAGCAATATGCAATTTAACAACCATTGCTGAATTCTTACTGTTTTGTTTAGTAAAGCTCTGTATTGTTTCTAATGTTCTTATTTTATTACTTTTTATTCTCTTTAATTGTTCAATCAATCTTGCATTCTTACATCTGGTAATCTAAGCAACTTCTTTGAATATAACAAGATGTAATATAACAACTGTATTGCTAATTCCTATCATTTTGTTTTGAAAGCCTGTATTGTTTTTGTTGTTTTTATGTTGTTCTGTTTTTGTCCTTGTTGTTACTATTTTGTTATGTTTTTTCTCTTTAAAATAAAAAATTAACAACCATGGCACTAGCATGCCAAGAAACACCTTTTAAAAAATCCTCATAAACAGAATAGAATTCTATTTTTGTTCTACACTATTGTTTTTAAAATCATTCTGCTTCTAAAGACACCATGCAGAGGTGACCTGCTTTACTCTTCTTGGAATGTATAAATGACCAGTAAATTTAACTCCTAAGTGGTTTGCATGATTAAATGATAAATCTGAAGCACATGCAAATTAGCCTGAGTCTGGACAGCATTAGACCTATTGTAAATGATGTCAAACTGTGGGTATGCAATTAAGTAGTTTAATAAAATTTGAAAACAGAATGGATAGCACAAGACCATCTCTTAATTTAGACATTATTATTTATATGCGACTGATAAGTGTGAATTAAATCTGGAATTTTAAATATGTGTCAAGCCTCTTACCACTATGTGAATCTGTAGACTGAAATTCCAAGAGGCTTGATCTAGAAGGACAGCATAGACTGTGGACAAATCTCAGCTGTGTTTGTTCAAATACATTATCAATTTTTCCAGGAGTCACTGAATTCCAAGGGGGTTATTCAGATTCTTGTCTTATAATCATATATTTAAATTTAAATTCATTCATAGTTAGAGATATTGCTTTCAAATACAGGAAGATTTCTTTCTATTGTGAAAGTAAATTTTATAGAGAGTGAAATACATAGGTCTCTGGCATACTGCTTGATGAATTTCAATAAATGTAGTTATAACTAAGGCTTCCTCTTCTTTTCGTCTACCTCTTATTGTCTATCTCTATTCCTATCCTACTTCCCCTGCTTTGCTATTTACCAACTCATTACAAAGGAATAACTTAAAATAATTTAGTATCTAAGGATGAGGGATTGGAAAGAATCTGGCAACAACGGGATACTTGACCATAACTATTGTAAAACCCAAGAAAGTATGCTCTACCTACCTTTTCCTAATGCAAACACAAACTTTCTATATACCACATGCACCTTTCTCTTAGCTGGAGCTGGTGAAATGCTGAAAATACCTTCTTATGGTATTTTATTTTCTATTCTCCATGCAGATAAACGTCAAGGTCATTCTTAAACACTTCTTGTTATTATAATTTAGACTTGAGAAACATCCAATTTTATAAAAAACAGTACACTTGCGAATAATATTAGAAGATAATTATTTATTCATGTGTTTATTTTATTATTTTTGCACTACCCTCAAGGTCTCCACATAAATCCTATATAGGGCTTGCAGCAATTGCATTAATATTCTCTTTATTAGTATTTAATAACATTACTATTTATTAGTCAGAACATCTTCTAGCTCCTACTAAGCTTTAAATCAGCTAGACATCATTGTTTCATTAAGGTCATCTGATATCTCCTTAGAATAAGTAATACTTTAAAAATGATAGTGTATTAGGTCACTCACTAGCTCTTAGTAAAGAGAAAGGGCTGGTTGATAATTTAATTTGTATTAGCTCAGTTTTGAACAACCAAGGTTGTTCTTGTACTAACATTATTACACAGAATTAAATTTAATGTAATCAAATAAATTCAATATCACAAAATATAAACAGAATTAATAATAAAATGGTGACTGCAAATTATGTACAAGACAAGCAAAATTTTAAAACAGCAGTGAATTTTAGACATGATTTGGTTAATTCGTCTAATTCCTCTGCCAAAAGTGATGTAAATGCTACAGACTCATCATTAGTATAATTTATGTTATTTCTGGAAATGGAATCATTTCAGGCCCTAATGATTTGACAAAGGAGATAGCCAACAGCATTTTTTTCTAGGAAAACTGAGGGGATACAGAGTTCTTTATTCTGTATTCTTGTTCCTGTGTTACTAATACTTAGCCCAAGGATAAGAAAGAACATTTTAAATATGCATAGAAAATGTTTAGGCATAGGATTTGGGCAATTTCAAGATTTTATTTATTAATAATGTTATAACTGTTACTACAATAGTATAAGAAATCTTTCTCTGAAAGCATACTAAGGTTTTTCAGGTTTCAATAATGACATTTGTCATATGAGTAAAACTTACTCCTCCGTGTCTGAAAGGTGTATGGGAAGATAACAGCTGAAATCATGAAATGTAAAATGGCTTTATGTTAGAAAGACCATTTTATTTCCTTGTGGAACATCTGATGGATACGACAGCTATCACTTCCATCTTCCATCTATCATCTTCCATCTAAAGCACGTGAGTCCAAAGAACATTCTCAGCACTTTAAACACTTTTATTTTTTAAATGACATAGTAATTATATTGGCTCATGCACACAGTGTGATATTTCAGTATGTGTATGCATTGTGTAATGGAACCAGAATATTTAACTTAGTCATATCAAATATTGTTCATTTCTTTGTAACGCAAACATTCAAAATCTGCTCTTCCAGGGGTTTTGATTTACACAATAATATTAACTGTAATCATCCTCCTGTGTAATAGTAGATCAGAACATATTCTTTCCTTCTAACTATGTCTTAGTACTTATTAACCCATCTCTCCTTTACCCTCCTCAGTCGTGAGTGACCACAGTGCTACTCTTTACGTCTGTGGGATCAGCTTTTTCAGAGGTGACAGGTGAGTGAGATGATGTGCTATTCGTCTTACTGTGCCAGCTTTTCTCAGTTTACTTTAAGATCTCCACACTCACCTACTTTGCCACAAAACACATGTTATGTCTGAAAGTAGCGATGCATTTGACTGGCTTTCAAGTGGGACTGCTCAAGCCATCAGTCTGGGCAAACCTATTCGTCCCGGGTCAAAACCCAAAGCTTCTTGCCCCAGAAAGTACACTTATGAATTGAAGAAGTATTCAAATTTCTTTTCAAGAATGTGGTGATAAAAATAGAGTGGTCACCTCAGTATACACTGCCTGAACTTTCTGTCTGTGACCTGGACTGACTGTTGGAGTTGAATATTGTTGGTTTCTCAATTTGGTCAGAGTCAGTCACATTAATAGATGTCAAGGCAAGTAGAGCTACATATTAATTCCTTCAGTGTATTTAGTGCTTTAAAATTGACTAAATGCTTCCACCCATGCACGTTTATTCCATTCCCAATAGATCAACATAACCAGTAGTGGATTCCAGTAGGAAGATAATAGTTAATCCTTGGCATGATGTCATGTTCTTGGCCTATTATGACCTGGACTATCTAGACCATCCAAATATTATCTCCTGCTTATTATAAACATGTTTTCCAGTCTTATTAAATTGATGGTGGTTTCTTCAATAGTCCCTGTTTTCTGATATTTTCTTCCAGCACATCAGCTAGTATTTAGTTTTTGTCTGGGTTATCATTATATCCTAATTTTTAGCACAGACTTTCCACACACTAGGTGTCAACAAATAATTTATTGAAGAAATCAATGAAGAACTGCTTAAATACACTTCTTCTCCTTGTTTTTCCAAACTCATCCAAAACACTGTCCCTTGGAAACCCTTTCTTTACCTTTCCTCTTATGTAATCATATACTTTGTGCATTATCTACCTTATCATCACAAGGACAAAGTACTTGATGCCCAGAACTTAAATGAGAAGTTTATTAGGGCTCATGGTTTCAGTGGGTACCATCCATGGCAAGCTGGCTCCAAGGCAAATATGGCATGGCAGAATGGTATGGTGAAGAAAAGCTGCTCATACCATGATGGTAGGGAAGCAAACAGAGAAGAAGCTGAGCACAAGAATACACCCTTCCAGGTCATTCCCCTAGTGACCCACCACCTTTCAGACCCCAGCACATTGACCTACTGAACTCATAATGGATGAGGCCACTGATGAGTATAGCACTCCCACAATCCAATCACCTTTCAAACACATTAGACTTTTCAGGGACATTTTAAATCTAAACAATAACATTCCTTCTCTGGCCTTCAAAAGGGTCATGTCCATATCATTAAATAAAATGCATGTAGTCCATCCCTAAGAGTTGAAAAGGTCTTAACAGTTATAGCATTGCTAGAAAGTCCAAGTTCAGAGTCTCCTTTGAGACTCAAGTCCAGCACTTAGCCATGAGCCCTGTGCCTTAGTTACTTTTCTCTTGTTGCTGAGACAAAATACTCAATGTCAAAAATGAAGGAAGGAAAGGTTTATTTAGCTTAAAGTTTGTGAAGGTTTCAGTCCATACTTGGCTGGCTCTGAGGCAGAAGACAGCAAAGCAACAAGAGCAAAGAGGGGAATGGCAGTAAGCAGCCTCTTTCCCTCTCTTATATGGTAAACAGGCTACCCTTACCCAGTGGGCAGCACTCACATAGTTCACCTTCTAAACTTCTCACATTGATAAATGAACAACACCCTAGAGCAGGAAGAGCATGTCCTTTGCACCCTAGGATGCTAAGTCACTTAGCCAAACCTCTAGACTCTCCAAGTTGACACAATGTATCAACCATAACACCCTGGTAAAAATAAAGAAAAGTTAAATAGTACCAACATATAACAGCACAGAGTAAACATTTCAATTCTAAAGAGGAGAGCTAGGGGAAAGGACATGGATGGAAGGAAAATTGTAATCCATCAGGGAAAACATTAAACATCTGTAGTTCCAAGTCCAGGGCAAGCAACCCAGGTGGTGGTGAGATGTAAAGTCCAAAAGGCAACCCAGCTCCTATGTGCTTGCTGCTTGCAGCCCACAAGGGGGGGCCTTGGTCTGACTCTACTCATTGCCTGCAGCTTTCCTCAGCAGATGTTCCACGTTTCTAGCATCTCTAACTTCATAGGGTCTTCACTAACCTTTAGATTTATTCTCACTGGCTTATGTACTGCCCTCTTGTGGCTACACTGCCTTAGCCTCCCAGGCCTTCTGAAATTTGGGGCATAGGGGATTGCTTCATGATCTTATAAATCTTGTTTTTTGTATTCCTGAAAAATCAGCACTACATGGATGGTGCTAAGGTCTGCCACTAGCTCAATAAGTAGGCCTACCCCTATGGACCATGGCTGCAGAGGTCTCTCTGTGCTTGAGTGAGCTTGTAGACTTATTTTCCAAGGTGATGCCGAATGAGCTGTACTACCTGCAGCTTTCTTCTTTAAAAAAGCTTTATAATTTTGTACCTCTGAGACTGTGATGGATGAAGTCATGCAGATTTCTGAGATTTTTCCGAAGGCATCGATCTGATTGTCCTGATGCAAAGTACTTGTCTTTTTTTTAATAATAATCTTTCAGCAATGATTCTCTTCATGTCCCCAACTTCACCGGCACTTCCTTCCTGACTAAGCTGTGAATTGTTCAAATCATTCAGCTCTTCTATTTGCTCCTAATTGTTGATCTGACTAAAAGAAACAAGCAGTAGGCATACCACAGCCTGAACATTGGGCTAACTTGAAATTTTCTATTCCAGAGTAATTAGTCCACCACTCCTAATCTCATTTTCTTACAAAGTCCCAGGACATGGGCAACATGTAGTCAACTTTTGTGCTGGAGAGTAATATATATGGCTTCTATATATACCAAGGGAGTCTGTTCCCAACTGAAGTTTCCTGAGCATAGCATTTACTGTCCACATTCTTACCAACATTCTGGTCCAAGCTCCAATCAAGCACTGCACACAATATTCTAGGGCAATGGTGACAAATCTATGGCACACATGGTGCAGAGGGATGTTTGCTGTCACTGAAAGCTCTAAAAGGCTCATCACTGTTCTAGCGTTTCTATAGCACACATCTCCAAACATTTCCAAACTCCTGCAAACTAAAGGTTTCTGCACCATGTGGTTACACACAGTTACCTTCCCATTGTTGGGACAAAGTAGCTGACACCTGAAACTTAAATGAAAAGAGGTTTATTTGCACTCACAGTTTCAGTGAGTGTAGTCCATAGGCAGCACAGCAGAATGGCATGGTGGAGGAAAGCTGCTCACATCATGGCAGCCAGGAAAAGAGAGAGAAGGAGAATGTAGCCTTCCAGGTCACAACATCAGTGATTCACCTACAACCAGCACCTACTTTCTAACAGCAGATTTACCTGCTGGACTCATCAGTGGGTAAAGCCACTAATGAGCATACAGCCACATGATCCAGTCACTTTTCAAACACATAAGACTTTCGGGGAGTACATTTTAAATCTAAACTATTACACTCTGCTCTCTACACAAATCTAGTATAGCACCCAAAACACAGATTTGCGTCTCTCACTCTCTTTAGGGTAATATCTCCTTCATATTTTTATGTCTAGAACTAAACACATCAAGTAAGACACTTCTGAAAACAGGTTGTAAAACGCATATGGATCCCTCTGGTTTGTGGTTCTTTACTGGAAAAAACCATGAAACGTTAGTTCTCCAGGTCCCCAGTCTTTACAAGGGGCTCCAGAATTAGTTTCAGGTTCCACTGACTGAACATTGTTCCTCTCCTCTCCTCCTTTTAGTGCTGCTTGTCAGCTCTCTCTTCTCATGGGCAGCAGGGTCAAATGCTTTATAATGCACTTCTTCTGTGCCTGGACAAGGTTCCACAAGTTTTTGTAGTAACAGTTGTGTTGATTTTGTTTTAACAAAACTTTCTACCATCTTTGACTACACAGACTTGAAAATACAACTAATCTCATCAGTCCTTAGGTTTCAACAGTGGTGATACTGCTTGAAGTATAGCTCCTTCTTTGACTTGCTCTCTGCTTGCTCGGATCTACTCTTTTAGAAATTTAGGGACTCTTGCCTCTGTCGTGGGCTCCATGTGTTTCTTCATTAAAATCTTCATGCCCCATTCTGGTCCTCCAGACTTGGTGAGGGCATCTGCCTCTTGCTCCCTCGAGAACAAATTTATTTTCCATGGTGTCTGCTGCTTGACCACAGCAGCCCTGTGCTGCTTTTTCTTGGTAATCTCAAGCCTGTGCATAATCCATCAGTGAATCCAATCACAGCCTCTCCCACGAGACTCTTTTATCCTCCTCTAAAGGAAGTTCCTGTCGATCTTTTGCCTGGTTGTCACTGACCTGTGTGTACGTGCCTGATTTCAGCGCAGAGCTAGCTTAAGTCCTCATTCAAAGACCCTGAGTAAAATAGCAAGGAAATTTATATCCATGAATACTCAGCCAGCTATGGTTTCATGATTATTCATTACAGCATTGATACAGTTTGAAAAAGTACTTGAAGGTGATGGGGTAATAGCTGTCATACAATTTCTCTCCCAGAAGTAAAGAATTTTATAGATATCCAAGTGAGTGATTGTCAACTTTTTCTCTATAAGCATAATAACACGTGTGACACAGCTTTGAAACTGGGTTTTGTGCTCACCTAGCGTGCTGTAGAATAAAAAATGAATTGAGCCACTTATACCTGTCTTCACTCACGGCTTTCATCTTCTGATTCTTTTCATCTTATTCTTATCTCTTCCTCCCACTCTGTACATTTTGAATATGAAATTATGTCTTTCTAAAGAAGTTACTAACACAACTGTAAATTAGCTATATTGGGAGTATGTGACAGTCAAAAAGCAACTGTGAGTATCTTAGCTAATGCAAAACGTTGCCAAAAGCATGCATATCAAATTCATAAAGGTAAATTAGAAGTCCTTCAGCATGAATATGGAGCTCACATGCGGGTCCATGTGTAAAGGTTGAATACTGCTACTCCTGTATTTCAGAAGGCACATCAAGCATCCTCATGCATGTGAGCAGCAGCAAAGAATAGGCCAAGTGCTGGAACAAACCTCTGAATCTGTTTGACACAGAGCCAGCCTCCTATTTCCACTCTGAGAGGAAGCTGACCTTCCTGGATCTCCTCTTCCCCAACACCTTGCTACCCATATCCCTAGGTCTGATAAGCCACTTGGGGTGACTCAAGTGTTATTTACTCTGTAAGCCTGATAATGTTTTAGGCTTAATTCATAGAGACAAACAACATTGGCAGCCAAATATAGTACAGAGGGCACTAGTCAGAAAATCTGGAAACATACTTATTCTTGTATTTCTAGTCAGTCAAAATCCTGAGTATCCTTTCCTCATTAGGTTGGGATTAGGGGTAAAGAAAACAAAAATGAAGCAAAACAAAGCCAAAAAGAAAATATAGAACTTACTTAAGAGGTTTTCTACCAATGTCTATCAAAGGATTAATTCATCACCTATTATATCAGCCTACATTAACTTACCTGAGAAAGGGGTTGTGATATCCTATTCTTCTTACCTTTGTGAAACATGACCACTAGAATAAATGTGTATAAATTACACAGGGTGTGGCAGAAAAGGGTAGTTCCAATAAACTTTAATTTGAACACATAATGTCTATGGCAGCCCCTTTTTTTCTCAAGAAAAATATGTAAGAAAAATTAACAATTCTGCCTCATTAAATACTTTTATTGTAATCACAGTGATTGAATATTTATATAATCTAGAAAATTATCCCCAATTCCTACATTATGAGAACAGCATACTTAGTGATTAGGAGTTGTGAAGGGCTCCCAAAAATCTTTCCAAACTATCAATGCATTTGGTTATCCGAGTGAGAATATGCATAGCATATAACAAAATGCTACCAGACATCTACTAAAATAGCTAACACCCAAAAACTTAACAATACCAGTTGCTGGCAAGGTTGCAAAACAATAGGAAAACTATTTCATTGTTTGTAGAAATGCAAATAGTAGACTCACTTTGGAATACAGTCTGACAGATGCTCATCAAGCTAAACATATGCTTATCATATGATTTAGCAATTATATACTTCAATATTTATTCAACTGATTTAGAAAGCTATGCCCCCATAAAACCACATACATACAAAATTTCCTGTGAATGTTTATAGTAGCTTTATTTATAATTGCCAAAATACAGAAGAAAACATGTATTTTGTTCAATAGATCAATGGATTAAACTATGATGCTTGCATACAATATAATAGTCACTGATAAAAATTCACCAACTGTAAATCTACATAAATACACAAATAAGTCTTAAATTTATATTACCAAATGAAAAAAACACATCTGAAAATGCTCTATACCATATTATTTCAAATACAAGGCATCCTGAAGAAAGAAAAAACTGAAAAAATAATAAAATGGTCAGTAATTACCAGGAACTGGGGGTGGTGTGGGGGGAAGAGTTGAAGGGTGACATGTAGAATATTTTTAGCACTGTGAAATTATCTTGTATGATAATTATGCACATGTGACAATGGCGGGTACATGACATCATGCATTTGTTTTATTTCATAGAATTTCACACCAAGACAATAAATAATATAGAAAAAAAAAACTTTAAAACTTTCAGGATATCAGGGATCCCACATGGAAAACAGCATGCACCAAAATCATCTAACCTGGTTGTAATGTTGAAATATCCTCCCTGAAGGGAATGTAGTTTAGCCGTCGTGACATACTGTGCATGGATCCCGGAAATTAACAAGCAAATGGGTGGTAGACAGTGAGAACCAGGCTTCTCAGTGTTGGCATGGAAGGTTATAGATACACAGGAGAAAATAACTAGCATGATCTGTGTGGTGATGGTGTACAGTTGGAAAGAGTCTGACCTCATGGGCTAGTTTAATATTTATGGATATGCATGCATGTAGTGTATACAGGGCCGAGGAGCAACAAAACCTCACATTGATGAACACACTTAGCGGGAAGATCTTGGTTTCTAATGCCATTCTCTAAAATGAGGAGCTAGGGATTTGGGGGAAAATGATTGATTCCAGATCCTGGGCATGAACTATACAACAAGATGCGCCTGGAGTACTAATGACGAAAAGGCTAAAAGCAAACAAATAAAACCCAGTCAAACAAAAACCCACATACCTTGGTGTGAGTACGTGAAAGGGACACCACAGCCAAGTGAAATGCTATAACTTGAATTTTAAATGTTTTCCAGAGACTCATATGTTAAAAGCTAGTGTCCAGTCTGGTGCTAGTGGGAGAGAGTGGAACTTTCAGAGGTGGGGCCTAGAAGCAGGCCTGAATTCCTTGGGAGTAGGGACTTGAAGGAGATGATAGAAGTACTGTCTCTTCCAGTCTTTCTCATTTCTTTCTCTTCCCGTCAGGTTGTGAATGGGCCTCTTCCTGCTATGATACATGATACATACCAAGCTGCCACACGCCCAAGCAAAAGGGTCAATTACTGTGTACTTAAACCTTTAAACCTGTGAGCTAAAATCAACTTTCCTCTTTCTTGGTTTATTTGTCTCAGGAATTTGTTAACAGAAATAGAAAGAGGGCTGATACCTAAAATACCAATTGTAAGTCAAGTTGATAGCATTTATCCTCTATAAGATGTGAAACAATTAGAAAGAAAAGTCTCCTTTGAAGGCCGCTGTACAGGGTATGAGACGATTATGGAACAGGGAATGTCTGACAAGCTGTCATGGCAGAGAGCAACCTGAAGAGACACTATGCCTAAATGCAAGGTGGTGTTCTGTGTGTGATCTCACCATAGCCAGGATGCACTGGTGTGGGGACTGGCTTATCGCAGATGTGCTGTTAGGAGATGTGGTCTGGTCAGAGGAAGCTGGTCACTGGAGACATCACTTGGAAGCGTGTACCTCTTTTTCCAGCTCTTCCCTTCATTCCCTGCTCTCCATGCACCATGATCTGACCAGCTGTCCTCTGCCAGACCCTTCTCCTGTGCCTTCCTGCCCACGGTGCCAGCCCACAATGAACTCCGAACATTAGCCAAAATAAACCTGTCTTACTTTGGGTTCTGTGAGTCTGGTATTACGTTTCAGCCATGAGAAAGTGAATGATACACTGTTCTTTGTCAGTGTGCTCTTAAGAGAAAAGCTAGAGGGCTGGGGATTTAGCTCAGCGGCAAAAGCGCCTGCCTGGCAAGCGCAAGGTCGTGAGTTCGGTTCCCGGTACCGGAGAAAAACCCTGAAAAAAAAAAAAAAAAAAAAAAAAAAAAAAAAAAAAAAAAAGAGAAAAGCTAGAGCCCTGGTTCCTTCTTTCTCTTTTAACTTCCAGCCCTGAGGTGAGGAGATTTACTCTGACATATACCCTCTGCCATGGTGCACCCAAACCTGTAGGACTAGAACTTATGAAACCATGTCAAAATATACCTTGTTCACTTATAGCTTAAGGATGATACGCACTTGCTTCAACAACAGAAAGCTGACTGATAGATATAGGAACTTCCGTTGATAATAACGTATCCATATTCATTCATTAAGTGTGGCCAATGTACCACACTATTGTAAGATGTTACTACCGAAACTGGGTCTGGAGTATAGGCGAAGTCTGTTCCATCTTCACGTTTTATTCTGTAAATCTGAAACTGTTCTAGTACATAAGTTCATTTGAAATGTATATAGATTTCTTCTGATACCATATGCAGTATCCAAAAACTCACTAGTAACTCAGTCGTTTTTCAAGTAAGAACATAAAATAAGCATTGATTATTTCCAATAAGCATGAGCAGAACTTTTTGAAATATTCTCATGGCTGGCAAGAGGAAAGACATACACAATATGAAACAGCACCTTAGAAGCCAAAGTCAGACACTACGAAATGAACCAGCATAGCAGGGAATCCCATTCAGCCCCAGCGTGTTGTGTGTACAGCTGCTCTGCGGGCTCCAGGACCTTCCCAGCACCTCCAAGGCAGCAAGTGAGAGATATTCCCATGGCTATGGGGCATTTTGGCAGAATCCAAAGAGTGTTTGCATTGCTTTAGTTAAGCTAATCCATTCAAATTCTTGTTATTCTTATATAAAAACATAGAACAGTCACATTCTCATAAAAAATTGATAAAATATTCCGTACTGATTAGTAAGGATTTGGTGCACTTCCTTTTCCTCCATTTCTATAAGTTAGAGGGAAAATAAAACCAGAAAAAAACGTAATGCCTAATGCTCTAAAAATTATAACTCTAATTAGAGCAGAACTGCATGCTCCTGCATGGATACATGCTGCTTTATTTGTACTCGCCTCTCTCCCGTGCTTCCAGACCAAGACGGTGATGCGTTACACCACAAATAACATCGTAATGTTGTTCACCTCCCCATAATTTGTCCCAAGGTACACTGCTTATTAAAACTGGAATCTCTATCAGGGCAGTTGTATTAAATTTAAGTGAGTGTTGGGAACACTTCTAACCCCACAAGCTGATTTCTACATGTCCTCCATGCAGTCAGAAAACACTAATCCAACCATGAATTCAGTTCAGCTTAGCAAACAGGAGCATGAGAATCTTGCAATATCTTTTCCTAATACTTCTTGGAAAAATCAATGAACATTGTTTCAACTTGAGGCATATGGCCAATGCTTCATACAATGTTACTTATCATATTGTGGAAAGTAAAAAGAATGCTTGGAGGTTGAGTGATAAAAGTCCTGCTTTTGACTCTGACTGTCCACTCATTTAGCCTATAGAAACCTTAGAATATTCAACTGTAAAATAAAGAGGTTGGCCTACATGCACTATGAGTAGTTTACAAACTTTACAACCTAATATCAACTCACACATTTATTCTTGTAATTCTAAGACGTGTTGTCAAAGGGATCTCTCAAAACGAAGTCAGAATTCTTAGATTATATTTGAAATTTTCATGTACTTTTTATAGTCTTCATAATACATATCAATATTTTAATATGAAAATATTTCAACCAGTTCCTCTTCAATTATCATCACTAAGCTATTTGTTAATTTCCTGCTACCTGACAGTAAAACTTATGTTCATGAAGCATAGATGCTATGCAGACCCTACAATGTCCTTCTCAGATACTTATGGCACTTCTATTCCAGCTCATGGTTCAGCAGAACTAACATCTTTAGCTCATAATGCCCTGACCCTGTCAGAAACTTTAATGCTCTATTGAGTTTTGAAACCATAACATATTCAGACTTGTAAATTACAGCTATGGCAAACAACAAATGAAAATTTGTCATCCGCTACCACCAGAGCAGGTGTTTAGACCAAATCTCATAGGCTTGAACCCTCTCCCTGTCTCTGAATCAAATCAATGAAACAAAGACCAGCAGTGGCCAGAAGCTTTACTAGTGTGATGGTTTAAATTAAGTTGATGAACTACCTTGGAATATTTTGTGGTTATTAAAGAGTTAGAGTTTAAAATCCCAATTTACTCATTCAAAACATCCCATGCCTGGGGCTGGGGATTTAGCTCAGCGGCACAGCGCCTGCCTGGCAAGCGCAAGGTCATGAGTTCGATTCCCGGTACCGGGGGAAAAAAACAGGAAGAAAAAAAAATCCCATGCCTATTAGAGATAGCATTAAATTTCAGAGTTTATTATGCTTATTTTTCAAAACAGCAGTATAGGAGTAAGGGTATAACCAAGTGGTAAAGCATTTGCTTAAGGTTAGCACTTGCTTGGGTTAAAACCCCAGTACTAAATTAAGTAAATAAGAAAATAAATTTCTTTTGTTTCTTCTTTTTTTTTTTTTTGAGACAGGGTCTCACTTTGTATTCCAGGCTAGCCTTCCACTCACTATGTAGCCAAGGCTAGCTTGAACTCATGGTGATTATCCTGCCTCAGCCTCCCAAGTGCTGGGATTATAGGCATGAGCCACCACACTTGGCTTGTCAATTTCTATAAAAGAATCTACTGGGATTTTTATTGAGATTATATTAAATAAATGGATCAGTTTGGGAGGAATAGATACCTGAGCAATATTGAGAAATTCAATCACTGATGTATTTTCTTCATTTATTTATATTTTTTTGATGTTTTCATAGGAACGTTTTTTTGGTTTTCCATATTTTGTATGTCTTGTTCCTCTTTAGTTAGATTTATTGAATGTTTCCCATATTTTCTGACACTGGAAGCAATAAATATTTAGCTTTTCTTCTTTATTTGTTTGCTCTATTGCAAAATGTTTCATTTTGTGGTTAATGTTATTGTAACAGTATTATAAATACTGTGGGGTGATAGAGAAAATTTTTTTATATATTTTTGCACAGAGGTTTCTGGGCAAATAGCACTGAAATGTGGGACCTTGACTCATTCTGTTTCCAAACAGTCCCTCCCAGAAAGACGGGCAGCAGCTGCTTGTCATGTGTAAATGCGTAGATGGTTTCTGCTTCAGGGTTCACTGCCTATAAACCCCTTCATACATTCAGTGTATTGACTCTTACCGCCAGATGTGGGAGCTGAGACACAGGCTAATTAAACATTAATAATCTTCTCATCTCCAAACCTTCTTTGTACACTCATTAGTAAAAATGGATAAAACTATAGTTAAAAACTATATAGTTAAAAACTGGCTATAGTTTTCTTTTGTCCAGGAGGACTAAGTATTGGTATGTTTTTGATAGACCCAGTGCATTCCTCAGAACTATCCTTCACACATAGCAGACACTCAGTAAGTATTTGTCAAATGATATATTAGTTATGTCTTTTTATGAGCAAACTGCCCCAAATGTAGTCTATGACAATGAGCATTACTATTTCAAAGTTTCTATGGGTTAGCAATCTAGAGGTCACTTAGCCCCTCATGAAGCCGCACTGTCTCCTGGGACTGCAGTTTCTGAGGTCGAAGGAAGTGTTTCAAATTTCACTTACCTGAACGTTGACCAGAGGTTCCGGTTGTTCACCATGTGAGCCTTTCCATGAGGTTATTGCTGTCCTGATGGGGAGGGGGAGGGAGAGGGAGAAGGGGAGAGATCGTTTATGAGTCATGTGCCATCATTTCTACTTCATTTTTGTTAACCAAGTCCAGCTCACCTTCAACAGGAGGACATGATATGATTACACAACAGTGTGCCTGTGGAAAGATGGGGATCACTGGGGCTGTCTTGAAGGGTGATGGCTACATATCAATGAATGGGTAGGTTACGTGACATTAGTCATCTATTTGACTAAATATGTGGCTTGTGCTGCAGCTCTGCACACTAGAGGAAGTAAGTTTATACAGGCAGGAAGAAGAGGGGAAGGGATTGTCACTACAAGAAACATTGTACGGTAACCAGATATTAGAAGCCATGTTTTCTGTAGGGAAGCATATGTGGATTTCTTTTGCAACATACGATAGTGCCCAGAACTTGTGGGACCTGTGGTTGAATTACAGTATAAAAATCCTAATATACTGTGAGAAGGTGCTTAGATGTTTAGATAACAAAAAAAAAAAATCACTGAAATTTTCTATACAGAAAAGTTGGGGCATTAGAAAAACTCATGGTTTTCCTTTTAGTACTTTAGACAGTGGATGAGAATCAGGAGAAAGTAGAACAAGACAGTTAAGTTAGGGTCAATTCAGAGTTCTGCCAAGAGGTGGTAACCATGATTAAAACAGTGAGAAGAGGGGCGGGTGATAGTGGCTTATATTTCTATAGAAGAGGAAGAAGAAGGAAGACAAATAGGAGGAGGAGAAAGAGAAGAAAGAAAACAATTTGGAAGGGATACTATTTGGGATGTGCATGGCCTAGTGAAGAAAAAATGACTTACCGTGATAAAGTCTGTACTGTGAATACACAGCAACACAATTTTATGATACACATGCCAGGGATTGACAGTAAAGTTTCTGCCTCCCAAACCTCTCCATTTCAATCAAGGTGTTCGCCTGTCTTGTAATCAGAGGTGGATTCTGCCCTGGAAGCAAATGTACAAGGAGTGTGTACCCTGAGAGTCATCGTCCTCAGCACTGGCTCCTGCCGTTGCTGACTTACCAAGGACATTACCCTAATGCCTTTGCTTTTGTTCTCAAGCCTATTTTGCAAACTACTGATATCTGTTCATAGGCCTGCTGCATGCAAAAGCACATTTAACGGGTCTGGAGTTCCTGCCAATTGTTCTTGTTCTGTTTCATTTCTTTGCGTTTTGTTTTGGCTCAGATTTCCAAGACCACAATCCTGAACAATCCTGGTCTTTATGTTTAGGTCCCTAAAAGTAGATGGAGCGATCTTTCTTTTTCTGGTGAGAATTCAGCAACCACTTACAGAGCAACAGCTTCCATTGTGTGTGCAAAGTGAGTGAGTGTGTGTGTACATAGTGTGTTTGCGCTGGTAGAAATGTGAAAGCGTAATCATGTCTTGCATTTTTCCTGGGTACATTTTATTCGTTTCTGCCTTAACTACCCCTCAGTGTCAGTCTTAACATTTTAGGCACTAAATGAGTGTCACCAACAAGCTTTGTTTACTATCATTGAAGTTCAACTTTGACAGCACCATTCTTTTTTTTTTTTCTTTCTTTCTTTCTTTCTTTTTAACTGTAAGAAATCCAGGAACGCTGCAAAGGGAGAAAAATGAAAAATCTTGACTGTGCCAGCGAAGAGGGCTCTAAATGCCAGACTAGACCACAATGTTTACTAGATGTTTACTACAGGCTGAGCATCATGCTAGACACATGGAAAAAATAATGAGCAAAACATCCATTGTGAATTTCCTCAAGGAAAATACGCTCTAATAGAGGAAGAGGGTCATCAGTTAAGTAATCAAGTACGCAGACACAAGTGGTAGTTAATCTTGGTTGTCAGTTTTCCTGAACGGAGACATGCTTAGGAGACGGATAAAGCATATTTGTGAATGCATTTGTGAGCGTGTTTCCAGAGAAGATGATGAGAGAGTCAGTGAAGTGAGTGGAGCTGCCCTGAATGCAGGTGTCACCTTCTAACAGCTGGGGACCCAGGAGAATGAAAGAGGAGAAGAAAGGGGAAGCTCCTGCTCTGGCATCACCAACCCCGCTAGAGTAGATGCACTATTTGTTGCTGCTATTGCCCATGAATGTCAGATTCCGGGTTCTTCGGTCTTTGAACTCTGACTTACACCAGTTCTCCAGCAAGTTTCAGGCCTTCAGCCTGTCTGCGGGGCTGCCTCACTGGTGTCCCTGTCATTACAAGCTACTAACTTCTGGGACTTGGCAGCTACCACTTTCCCTGGCTCTCTAGCCTGCAGGCTATCATTTGGGGACCGTTCAGCTTTTGGTAGTGTAAGCCAACCTAATAAATCCCCCTTTCTAGTTATACATATCCTGTCCTGGAGAACACTGACTAACACAGCATATAAAGTCAAACAACTATGCATTATACAAAGACAAAATGCCCACATGGAAGTATGGAGCATTGCATGATACAGCTTCTCAAAATATGTGACAATCATGTGTCTGTTCACTAAGCATGCTTGAGCATGTGCATCCATCTGAGTAGCAGCAATCAGAGACATACATCAATAAATATTCTCTAAGAGGTGAAAAATTGGACTCTGGTTCCACCCATCCCTAAATGGGTGCTCCTTAGTGGCATGAACAGAAATTTTGGAACCAGACTATAATTAACATTTCTTTCCCAAGCTTGGTCTGAGCTTAAAATGAAAAATGAAATTAAGATTAAAAGAGATGGAAAGCCAAGGGTGGTGGCACACACCTGTAATTCCAGCATTCAGGAAGCTGAGTCAGGAAGTTCCTGCAAGTTCAAGGCCAGCCTGGGCTATGTAGTGAGTTCAAGGCCAGCCTAAACTATAGGGCAAGATCCTGTCTCAAAAAAGGGGAATAAGGAAAGGTTGAAATAAGCTAGACTTCTTAATATACAATCAATAATGCAGTCATTGTGAAGGAAGTGATCATAAAATTATCTCTCCAAATAGGCATATTTGGTAAAACTGTTGCCAGTAAACCAATTTTGTTGAATTCAATTAAACATTATTGAGTCATATATTGCATGGAAAACTCTGTTCTAAATCTTACTGGGAGTAAATGTGGAAGTCTATAACATACTCCTTTCCCTGGAGGAGCAATGATTTGAAACAAATCTGGCATCCAAGTAAATTACTGTAAAGACCAATTTACTCCTATCTGCTAGCCTTAAAATCAATAATATTTTATCAAATTTATAATGAAGGGCAAGTGAAAAGATATTGCCTTACGTGTGGCTTTGTCATATAATTGAAAATACAATTTTATACTGAGTTAGTAGTAAATATGTATCTGTTAAGTAAAAGCATGGTTAATTTTTAAGACTCCTTAACTGGAAGATTTAACTGTGCCACCGTAATTGAATGTGAACACACTCTGTCAGAATGAAATGCACACATGAACTAGTGATTGTATCTTTTGAGAAACTCTTCTTGGGAAAGGCATGAAAAGATCACAGTTGCAGTATTTGTGTGTCACTATTGTCTTACTCCATGCAGAGTGATAAAATTATTGATTTTCTGCTTTTTATTAAACATAAATATTCAAGAGATTAGTCTAAGCATGACAATAGATAGCTACCTCTGTCTCTAGTTTAGAGCAGTTCGGATATCACCATAGACTTAGGCTTATCATAGAGAAATTAATCTAGATAGAGAGATGGTAGATAGCGAGATGATAGACGATAGATAGATAAATAGATAGATAGATTGATTTAGTGATGGAAATTGAACCCAGGACTTTATACATGCTAAATGCACACTCTACAACTGAGTTTTGCTCCCAGACCCAGGAACATATATTATGATTTAAATTTCAAAAACAATGTTTCAGAAATTTTAATTTTATACATTAAATTTATCTATTTCTAGCACATACTACTTCAGTTGTCCCAAGTTTACAACTTGACAGGGACAGTACTGTGTGTATGAATACCTGCAAATTTGAAATGAAGAATTCCAAGGATGCAGAATAATCTAGAGAGGCCCTGTTCCAGGGAAGCTGTCTGGGGAACAGTCTAAAGTGAAGTATTGTGGATAGGACTTTTGGTAGGACATGCCCTGAGTATCCATACCTCTTAAAGTGCAGAGGAATACGTTGAACTGTAAAGCTGTCCAAATAGGTCTCCGATGACCCCATAGGGAACTCTGAAGTTCAAACAGCCCATGGGGTCAAAATGACCAATCTTTTATAGCTCTACATTGACTTGTTAGTGGAGGTGTCCTATTTGGAAAAAAAACATTTGATCTTGGATGAAATTTCTGCCTGCTGTAGCCAGTTGAAGCAGCACCTGAAGAGCATGCCAAGGGGGAAGCCATCAGCCTGCAGCACCTTTAACAGGTGAGGGAACAAATCCTTCTCTGGAAGGGAAAGTGGACCATCACCTCCTTGTCCACGAGAGACCAGCCACACAGACTTCTCAATAGCAAGTTCTCCCCGAGGGTCTTCTCACAGATTTAGCAGAATGGATCCCAGAATTTCTTGCTGTTAATATGATATTTTAAAATCTCTTATCCAAGGCCTTCTCCTTTCCTCTTGAACAGCATGTTATTCTGGAAAATGTCAAACATGCAACAAATAAGTGATGTGGAAATGACAAAGCTATGTAACTACCACTGTCTATAAGCAAAGACTTGCACATTGATATCAAAAGCCAAATTCCTTTTTGTCTCCCGATTCTTTTTCTTTCAGTACTGGAAATGGAACCCAGGGCCTTCTCACTGAGCTACATCCCCAATTCTTCCTGTTTTTTAAGACAGAGTCTTACTAAATTGTGAATTTGCCCACACAAGGCTCGAAGTTGTAATCTTCCTGCCTCAGCCTCTGACAGTGCTGGGATGATAGGTATGTGCTGCTGTGCCTGGGTTCCAATTCTTTAGATGGATTTAAAAATCTACTTGTGCCTCATTCTGAAAATGAGCAGAACGGTCACTTTACTGCAATCTCAAACAATATAATGTACTAATTTTGAGTCGTGAGTATTACTGTAGCCACTGAACTCTCCAGGTCAGAGGTTTACTTAGTTTAAAGTCTTCTCCCCCACTACCAGTTTTAATCTGCTTTATTTAAAAGCCTGAACTGCCAGTGTCATAAGCTGGCTCTGGGCTCTCTGGCCATGGAGGTGTTTGAACATCATCCTTCGTCTTTGGAGATGTTTCAAGGGCTTCTAACATCCCACAATAGTCCCATTCACTTGAAGTTTCTTCAGTCTGTCTGTCTTCACAGTTTTCCCCTAAGTTACTCCATGTGTTCTCCTCTCTGACTCACTAAGTCCAACCTGGCCTGGGTCCAACCATTTTTGCATTGTGGTTTTGACCCCACACACTCACCCAGTGGGTTTTGGGTGTCATGACACTTCTAAATATCTTGTATGGAGGGGCTGGGGGTTTGGCTGAGTGGCACAGCACCTGCCTGGCAAGTGCGAGGTCATGAGTTCAATTCCCAGTACTGGAAAAACAAAAACAAAAACAAAAAAATCTTGTCCAGTCAAAAACTCTCTCTGCCAAGGAGTAGGTAGGGTCAAGTTCCCCATTGGGCCATGCCTCCTGTCAATCCCTAGTGTTACGGTTTATGTCTGTGTGTCCCCTCCAAAGCCTCATGTGGTCACGGGGCAGGCTTTTAGAGTTGAATAATTGTGGGTGTGAGAGCTACACCCGCCCTGGGGTGGATAGTTTGCATATGTAAGGGAGAGGAAGAAGCTGCTTGGGGACATTCCTCTGCCATTCCACCCTGGCGTGTGCTTGCAGCTTAGCTGTGTTCTGCCGCCTGAGCTGTTGCCATGTGCCACTCTGCCTTATAATCTGCCAAGTACGGGCTGAAACTTCCATGAACTTTAAGTGAAATAAACCTTTCCTTCCTTAATTTTGGGCGTCAGGTATTTTGTCCCAGCAGCGAGAAAAAAGTAACCAAGACACCTAGTTACCAATCCTCCCATAATTCTAGGACTTTAAAAGACAAAGTACTTGCCTTATCATACCATTACTGCATTACTCATTTTTAACTAAATCTTCCCCTTACTAGTCTGTTAGAGTGATCTGTAAATTCTTTGTTTGAAATGCCAAGAACCTAGAAACAATTCCCTGAAGGCCTCTATCTCATAACATAAGGGCACTGAGGCTCTTGTATGTTCAAGACAACTCAAAACAGCTAAGTACAGTCAGCAAAGGAGAAAAGGGAAGAAGAAGAGGCAAGCTGCAGCCGAAATTTGAAAGGCTTCATGAGCTAAGACATCTGGCATTTGTTGGAGGGCATTTAGGCAGCATCCCAGAATTTTAAAGAGACTATACCAGAAGAAGCAAAAATATTAGAGAGGAAACCGATCAGGAAGTCATGAGAGTGGTCTCAGTCACAAAAAATCATGGCCTGACCCAGGGTGGTTGTGTGTAGGAAAAGAAGATAAACTTCAGAGACCTAGAAGCAGAAGCATACTCAGAAGTTGGAAACCAACTGCACTTAAATTTGGCCAGTTAATTTCTCAAGAGACTTTTGACTAGTCATTCATTTATTCAAAAATATTTATTCTGTATCTACTCTTTGTCAAGTGTAACCTTATTGATATAGGGGAAAGAAACTTCAGACCTGCTAGATATCTGGGAAGAGTTCATGTTCTCTAAAATTAAAGAATGAATTTTCAGAACAATGGAGGTTAAGAGCACAATATATTTTGGGGGGAAAGAAAGCTTCTGTCTGAGAGAGAGAGACAGAAGGGGACCAGAGTGGGTTGCCAAGGAACCTGCTTTTTTAAGGGATTTTTATAGAGCAAAACAATGACACGAGGTGGGTCCAAGGTGAGGAAAATGGGAAATAACAAGGTGGGCATGAGGTGGGACAAAATTATGGTCAGCCAATAAGATTACAAGCATAATTGCTCAGGTAAAATTGATTAAATCGGAATCAAATGGGGAAATGAGTCATGTAGCATGCGGGCATGAATACAGAACAGGGCCTTTCCTGAAGAGGGTTGGATTAGTGACTCTTCCTGGCTTTGTCAAGGTGATGGATACCTGTTTAGAATCTCAATCCCTGATGCCCATGCCTAGGGAGGGATGTGGGTGCATTTGTTTAATCTTTTGTCCTGAGGTCTGGCCCACAGTGGAAGTGCCTGTCTCTCCCGCCGTTGCAAGGTATCTTGTCTTCCATACTGGCTCCTTCCAGGGCCCAGCCCTGTCCCATTATCTATAACATTTCAATCTAATTCAGTTGCCTACAACATTATGATAGAATAAGAAGTACATATTTTCATCTTTATCCACAGCTCCTAGCCAGAGGTTCTGAAACCCTTGTAGTTTCCTAAGTGACAAGAGCAATAGAGCTGGGCAGAGCAGTGCACAGCAATGATCCCAGCACTCTGGGATACTGAGGCAGGAGGATCACAGTTTGAGCCCAGCCTGGACAATGTAGCAAGCAGCAGTACCACCACCCATGTTTTTTTTAAAGCCAGGAGATACAACTCAGTGGGAAGGTCCTGGATTCAATCACGAGTAGTTTAAGACAAAAAAAAAAGGCAGCTCCTAGGCTGGGCTCCTGCCTCAGTCTTGAGTGCTGAGCTTGTAGGCTTGAGTCCAGAAAAAAATTTTTTTTGTCCTCAGCCACTGAAAGTACTCTGGATAGATAAAGGTGAAAGGTATGTTTTCGTTATTCCTCACAAGACCCTTTCAATCCCACCAGAGTTGATGTTTATAAACTGACCTTTGCAGAGCCCTTAAGGACGGGAGGGGGAGCACCCCAGCCAGGAGAATTGGCTTTGTGACTAGAGAATGGAACTTTCAATCCCTTCTCATGACTTACAGGGAAGGAAGAGGGGCTGAAGAGGGGTTGGTTAGCTGAGTTGGTCACAAGTGAGCAACTGATACAAGACATATGTAGGTTCTTGCTTTAGTGATTGTAGGAATTAAAACCTAGCAGAAGCTTAAATTCATAAGGAAAATCTTCAATTGAGAAGGCAAAGAGAGCAGTGAAAGGATCTCAGCTTGAGGAAAAGAAAAGCTGAAGGGGATACAGGTCTGACAAAGATCAGACTGGTGTGCGCACAAAAGAACAGGACTAGTTTAATGGCCACGGGGGCGGGCTAATGGTAATTTTCCAAGAATATGGTTTTTTTCGTAGGGACACTTCTTTGTTTTAGGGGATCAGGAGAATGCCTTCCATACATTGTTAGCCAGAGAAGATAGGGAACAAGGACATATCTTCACCTACAGTGGGTAACAGGTCATGAAACTTATGACATTTCAGAATGACTTAATAATGTCTGTGTGATGAAGCCTCCATGGAAGCCTACACAAAGGGATTCAGAGAGCCTCTGGGCTGGTTAACAAGAAAGCATGTGTGTGCCCAAAGAGTGACATACCTGGAATTCCATGGGGAAAAAAGCTTCTGTGCTCAGGGCTCTTCCAGACCTCACCCCCAAATCTCTTCATCCTCTGTTCACTTATGTCTTTTAAAGTTTTCTTTGTAATAAATAGTAATGGTTAATAAAGCTTCCCTGGGTTCCAGGATCTGCTGTAGCAAATTATCAGAGTCTGTGGGAACTTCTGATTTATAGTCGTTAGACAGGTCTGGGTGAATTGGAGACTCACTGTTTATAACTGGTGTCTAAGGTGCAGGGCAGTCTTGTGAGAATGACTCCTAATAGTGGGACCTGTGCTAACTGTGGAGAGTTAAGATTAGAATCTCCTTATAGTTTCCTCAAGAAACTAAAACTAGAAATTCCATTTCATCCAGCTATCCCTCTTCTAGGTATCTTTCTGCAAGAGTTAAAGACATCATATAGTAGCACAACTCAGAATAGGTCATTCTTAGAGGAGCCTATATATCCATTCAGAGAGGAATGGATAAAGAAAATGTATTTATATACAACGGAGCACTGTTCTGCCATAAAGACAAATTTGAGTCCCTTGCAGGAAAATGGATGCTCCTTGAGAACATAATATTAAGTGAAATAAATCAGACACACAAGCTTAAATATCACATGATTTCTCTTATATGAGAAATCTAAAATACATATTTTTATCTTTTTTTTTTTGTACCAGGAATCAAACTCAGGACCTTGCACTTGCCAGGCAGGCGCTGTGCCACTGAACTATATCCCCAGCCCAGAAACCTAAAATATAAATAAATTAAAGAACAGAATAAAAGAAAGAAAATAAGATAGATATTTTGCAAATGGTGCAGGAAACCAAGAGATGCAGAGAGGTGGTAAGCAGGCAAGAAAAGGGAGATAAAGAAAAGAATTAAGATGTATTATGTACATGTACCAACTTCCCATGAGGAATGCAATTGTTACATATTAAAAACATGAACTTGTTAAAATTTAAAAAGAGAAAGAATCTGTTTATATGGGAGGATACCTGGTCAGTATCTACTGGGGGCTGGAGAACTAAAGAATTGGTTGGTGTTAGGAAAACCTCTATACATACAGTGTCAGGAATTTGAAAAAGTATTTTGAAAAAATAGAGGGTTTTTTTTTCTTCTTCCAGGTATTACCAAAATTCTTCCGCTATTATGGTTCATAAGACGATCTCTGCTCATCACAGAATTTATTGTCCAATGAGAACAACCACCATATAAATAATCTATAACAACAATGATCTAAAACTTCTTTTCTGAATGAGCCTAACAGCTTGGATTCATCACTAATCCAGGGACTTCTCCTAGCCAATTCTCAGCTAGCATTTCTGGAGTTGACCGTACACTGGCAAGACCTTTAAAACTCTGGGTTTACTGTTCAGGAACCTTTGACAGTGTTAATCTCAACTGCAGCCTGTTTGTCTACTACTTTTTGACTGTGAATCAGATGAAAGAATTACATTTACAACATGATTACAACTTTTAAAAAAGAGTAATTTTATTTTGAACCTTAAAATAAGAACATTTTTGATAAAATTCTGTTTGCATTATAAGGTCTATCATCTAAAAAAAAAAGATGCCTGATTCTTTTGACCTTTTGTGTTTATGATTGAATGTTGAATTTACATATTACTACCTGCCTGCCTTTTTGCAAATAAAAAGAGCTATGTAAATGTTAAGAGGAAATCCTTTCTGGAAACTGGGAAATTCATTAAAAAAAAAAAAAAAGTATATCCAAAAAGTCATTGAGTTTTGAAAATTTAAAGAAAGATCCCAGAGTGTGGAAGTTAATTTATTATCTCTAAGTTACTAATTTTGATACTCTTTAGCTTCAAGATGGTAATTACTTATATTTGATTGAAAATACCAATAACGAATTCTAAATTGACCATCACATTCTAGTTAGCATCAGAAAGAAAGCTCTAAAACTCTTTATAATATTAAGAAAAGTACCAGTATAGATGAAACAGTTCTCTGAAATTCTGAAAATATTTTCTATTTAAGGTATATTTTTATATCTAGGAAAATACAAGCCACTAGATTTCTACATATCTGCGTATCTTATTAAATGATTTGGGGAAATACTTTGTTAAAATCTTCTGGTTCTCACAGTATTTTTAATCTTAATTAAAACTCATTTTAACACAATACCAGTCATGATTATGCGCTCATTAAACACACATAAATATCACACATAAAAAATATAGTGAAATGTGATCGTTGTCATAAACAAGTGTCTAATTAAATCTTTTCTTCTTCAATATGTGAGTAATATAATTTTTAAAGTTTTAAAAATATATGTCTATAACTTCAGCAGGCTGACTGAAGGTAGAAATTTCACCCCAGGAAGGTTAGGTTAAAATAACACTAGAAGGAATAATGGAAGAAATCCTTGGTTAATGCTCTCTTTTGGAGAAAATTGTTTCTTAATACAGCTTACTATTTTCATACCACTGTTGACAAATGTGCCCATCTGCTTCCTGTCTAACTACTGTGTATCCTCCTTTTTAAAAGAGAAGTTAGAATTAGGTAAAGGAATTATGCACCAAGATTAAATGAAGTAGGAAGCCAAAGGTCAGTTTAGAATTGAATGGCTGGAGATAAATATTAAAATGTGACAGAAACCCACTGAGCAGAGAGGATAACTGCACATATCTGGCGACATTCACACAGCCTGTTGCAGCGCGCACAGGACAGTCGTCTACGAGGTCCTGAGATGAGCACAAAGGCTGTGGAGCCAGAGCGGGAGGGGTGTGCAGCCCAGGGGCTGTGAGCCGGCTTCACGGTCTCCACTCGTCACACTTCATCCACATCCGCCAAGTCAGCGCTTCTGAGACACAGGAGTCCCAACTTGCCACTGTGCTGATCCCAGCACTAAAAATCTTTACTTATTTATAAGTATGCTTCGCACTTCTGAGGATCCCTGAAAGCTTTCGGGACAAAGAAATGTGATTAATACTACTTTACACGATTGGGTCAAGGTCTTGCCAGAAACCACCATCCTTCTCTACCTACTTCCACAGAAAGATGCATGTGGGAAGGATTTTTTTTTTGTCTTTACCTAGAATGCTAAAACTGAGCACCCAGCATCCCATCCCTGCTTTTCTCCTATGGAAGCTGTATTCATTCAATAGAGAGAGCATAAATCCTACACAGTTATATCAATGGAACTCTATCTGAAAATGTACTTTTTACACTTATTACTGGCATTGGCTGTGTCATAAAATAAAGGATTCCAGACTTTTTCCATAGAACATACACTGAGTTGATGAAATTGAGTGTTATTTCTTCTTTATATTTCAAAGGAGACTTCAGCTAACTGACAAAGGGGGAAACTGCATCTACCTATGCAAAATAATTGACACTTGCTCTTTAAACAGATTGTTTTGACGACTTTGACAGTCTGAGAACATAACCATGGATTTGAAGAAACACTTCGGAATGTGTGGCTCAGCTTCCTTGTTTTGGTGGGAGCACCTGACCTAAAGTGAGAGAACGGTTTTGTCTGTACAAATCTAGTGATGGCAGTGGTGATGGTGGGCATTGGCTGAGGGCAGTCAGTGGAAACATTTTGACAGTAACAAGAAGTTAAACTAAAAGAGGAATATGTTAATCAGTTTTCTGTTATTGGAATGATCCACTTAAAAGTGGAAAGTTTTTCTTGGATCATAGATTTGGGGGTTTCAGTTCATGGCTGCCTGAACCACTGCTTTTGAACCTGTGTTAAAGCAGCACATCATGGTAGGAGCATGCACTGGAGGAAACCATCAACTCATGGCCAGAAGCAAAGGAGAAGCTAAAAGAGACCAAGCTCACAGTCCCCTCTAAGAGCATTTCCCCAATGACCAAGACCTCTCTCTAGACCCTACCTCTTAAAGGTTCCACCGCCTACCAATAGCCCCATGGGCTATGGACCAAACTTTTAACATGTTACATGGGCCTTGGGGTTGTGCCAAATGCAGGCTACAGCACAGGGTACAAAGCCACCAAAATGTCTGGCCTCTTTGACTAGTAAAAGAAGACATCACAGAAAATGATAAATTTATTTTTTAAAAAACAACTATCTATGTAATTATTAATGCAATAGAACTGTGATTAAGGTATCTGTGCTAATATATTATTGTTGTATATTTTATTAACAACAATCTCTGAAAATGGATGAAGATGTCACTTTAAATAAATTCCAGACACAGAGCTTTCTTTCTTCACCTTTGGGTTATTTCAGGTTTAAAGATAGAAGGCTAGAGAAACCAACAGGCCAAAAAACTTTTATCACCTTCTACAAGTCAGGGTTCTGAATAAGAGCTCTATGTGTCACAACACAATGCAGTTTCATCTACAAAGTGCTAAAGCAAAATCACCACTTATTTGAGGTCCCTGAGATAACATGTTCATTTTTATCTTGTTTTATTTTATCTATTGCTTGGGAGCAAGTTTGGTGTTAAAGGGGAAACACAAAAGCTGTCTCTATATTATGGTATGAAAACTGCAAATAGCCCTGCCTGCCTGAAAACCTGATCTTGTCCACCAATTTTATTGGGCAGATGTCTGTGCCATTACATTAGCTGTAATTAGATAACAAAGCTGAGGTTGGAAATGTGTAAATATCATCTGACATGGCCTTTGCGGCCTCTTTCAATAGCACCTTAGGAGACTTTGTCTGCTAGAGTTAAGATGATGATTTCATGATGATGGAATGGGAATAGGAAGTAACATGAAGGCTATAGGAAGATCTAGGTCTCAAATGAAATCACTGAGGCAGACCAGAGTTCTGTTAATATTGCCTATGCACAGGACTGAAGAGGAAACACTGTTTTTTAAGAAGAGTGCTCTTCTATGAGGAATTAAACAGTGGTTACCAAGAGTGGAGGGCAGGGTGGGGAATGGGGAAATGCCAATTGGAGAATTCACAGTAGCAGATACATAGGATGAACAAGTGTTCAGATCTGAAGTACAGTATGAGTACTGTAATTACTAAAATTGCATTGCATTAAGAACTTTTGTTACATAGATTTTAGCTTCTCTTGTCACAAAAATGGCAACTATGTAAAATGATAGACATATTAATCTGCTTCACTATAGTAACCATTTTACTACCAGATGCATCCCATGACATCATGTTATAAATATCAAATATACACCAAAATTAATTAAAACAAAAGTATATTTGCTGATCCAGTCTTATCTTCAGCGTCAGCACACTAAAGACTAAGGTAAGAAACAGGAAAAAAGAATTGGAAAATAGCAAATGTGAATCACATATGCTAAACTGTCAATGCTATAAACCAGAGAGTGCACATGGAGCTTGGGGAGCCATGGTTACCTCTCACTTTGGAAAGGAGAGACAGTTGAAAAAAGAAAAGTCTTTCTTCACTTAGGAATGATGGAGTAGTCATTTAACTTTAAGATCTCAATGGACAGATACAGTAGTGATGTCCATTTGCCTTACAGCCACAGAAGAGCGCATCATCCCAATAGCAGCATCCCAACAGTGGGATCCCATGCTGCTTTAGGGATTTCCTGTATTCTTGTAAGATTTCATTTCATGTAGTTTACATTCAAATGCCATCTGACATATTACTGAGTGTTCAGAGCTTGCTTGTATTTTTTTAAAATTCTTCTTCAAACCATAGAGTTCATGAAGTATGTCAAGCAACTGTATGTGCTGTAGTCCGGGGTTTACAAGGGGAAACAATACAGGACACAGAGTTTGTATTATTGTTTTATAATAGTCACCCAAAGAGTAATATACAGAGTACAGGAAATCTGTCCACACACTAAAGATCAAAAGAATCCATCTGAGAGCCTGGATCCCACAGCAATCTCCTGCATGAGTCCAACTGAAGACCTAGAGCC
>NW_004955431.1:7063460-7069598 GCF_000276665.1 Chinchilla lanigera | reverse complement strand
AGAAAAGTAACCAAGACAACCACCCAAAGGTCAGTGGTGGAAACTAGAAAGTCTGTGCCAGTGGAGTGAAGGATCTGTGCTAGCAGGATGAGGGATTTGCACTGGAGCCAGGAAGTAATGCTCAAAGTAAGAACCAGAGCTCCCCGAAGAACTACCATAGCCATCCTCAGCAACAGTGAGGTCCCGAGCTCCTCCAACAATGAGAACAGCCGAGTTCCCATCAGGAGAGCCAATGCAACAAGCTTCTCCAGGAGACTGGCTGTGCATCATCATCCCCTCTGGAGCCAGGAAGCCATGCTCAAAGTGAGGACCAGAGCTCCCCCAAGGTGCGCCATAGCCGTTCTCAGTAACAGTAAGGTCCTGAGCTCCTTCAACAATGAGAACAGCCAAATTCATCAGGAAAGCCAGCATGACAAGCTCCTCCAGCAAAACCAACAGCTCCCTACAGCTTCTCTTCTTCTCCAGTTCTGCCTCTAATGCTGCCAGCAACAATCCTCAGGTGGGCCTCCCACACCCAGCACCACACTGGTTCAGTTGATCTGGGTGTTAGAAGTTGTCAGTCTACCACAGCATAGTTTAGCAGAAAGAGCCCTTGAACTTAGAGCTGGAAGAGCAAGGCTTGAGTGATTAATATTGGTTAATTTTGTCATCTTTTCTAACTCATGTGTACTTACGAAATCACTCAGGAGGAGTCACATAATGTATATGAAAGTATTATATCAACTGTAAGGCACAAAACTGTTTTCCAGCACATCAAAGGATATTTTAGTATTAAATCGGACTTGGCATTAATCTGAATGTTTAATAAATTAAATATATGCTGTACAAGCTGAGTTCATGTAGCCTACTTTGTCTTTACCTTTGATGCACACCCATCTCTAGCAGATAGCATTGTAATGGGAATATTGCTAATCTAGCCAGGGGTCCAAAAATAATAAGAAAGTGAAGGCAGGGAAATATAGCTTAATAAGACAGCCTAGTGTGTCTGCTTGCCAATGGCAGAAGTAGAATCACTTACCAGCCAACAGAACAGCTCTGAGTCCTCTTGCCTTCCTTCACTGTATGGGAGCAGAGAATGCCTTTCCACTGGAACTTGCTTGTTCTCAAGTAGGCCCAAAATAGATTATTTGTGCCCAACTTCTTTAAAATTTATTAACAGAACAAATTACCACCCCACTGCTACCTTAGGGTGAAGCAAGTACCAGGCAACTAGATGCCTTGAGTTACATTTAACTATGGACTCTTTATAGGAAGAAAATATCAAGAATAGTTAAAACATTCCACATCACATATCTCATTTTGATCTCTTGACCTTTGAAGTTTAATATGCAATCCCTCATGAGAAGCAGACCAGCAGTCTTTCAGAATATTTCTATTTCCATCTTTAGGTCACTTCTTCCAGTAAAAACCACTGTGCCTCTAATATAAGATTTATAGATATGCATCAGTAGTAAAATCCAACAGTATTGATGTCATAGCCTGTAGGGGTCTGTAGAGGGTTGACAACTTATGGTCAACTTGTAACACCAAGCTGAACTGAACCAGCATGGTTCTGGGATTGTTGCCAGGAGCATAAGAGGCAGAACTGGAGAAGAAGAAGAGAGGCTATTAGAAGCTGTTGGGAAGCTGTTGAGGAGCTGTTGGTTCTCTTGGGTTATTCTGCTGGAGGACCTTGACCTGCTGGCTTTCCTGATGAACTTGGCTGGTCTCATCAGAGGAGGACCTTGGGACCTCGTTGTCACTGAGAATGGCTATGGTTCACTTTGGGGGAACTCTCGTCCTCACTTTGAGCATGGCTTCCTGGCTTTGGAGGAGAATATGGTGCACTGCTCAGTCTCCTGGAAAAGCTTGTTGCATTGGCTTTCCTGATGGGAACTTGGGTTTGCTCATCATCAGAGGAACTTGGGACCTCACTATTGCTGAGGATGGCTGTGGTAGTTCTTGGGGGAGCTCTGGTTCTTACTTTGAGCATCACTTCCTGGCTCCAGTGCAGATTCCTCAGCCTGCTAGCAGAGATCCTTCATCCTGCTGACACAGACTGACATTTGGGTGGTTGCAGTGCAGATCATGAAACAGTCCTGCATAAGACATTGTCATGGGCTCTCGGCCTCCAGTTGGACTTGTCAGGGGCATTGTCATGGGCTCTAGGTCTTCATCTGGACTCATGCAAGACATTGCCATGGGATCCAGGCCCTCAGCTGGATTTTTTGGTCTTTAAAGTGTGGACATATTTCCTGTGTTCTCTTTGTATATGATTATTTGGGTGGCTTCTATAATCTTATAAAATATGTGCCCTGTATTATGTTGTTCCCCTTGCAAAACTCCAAACAATGAAAGGGTCTCTTACACATACCACAAATTCAGTGACTTAAACAACAGAAATTTATTTTCTTACAATGCTGGAGGCAGAAGTCTGATGACAAAGTGTTAACAGACTTGGTTTCCTCTGAGACTGTCCTCCTTGGCTTGCATATGGCCATCTTCTTGTGTGTCACATGGTCCTTTCTCTATATGTGTCTCTGTCTCTAGACTATAACAGTAATTCTTATCTGAACCAATTCAGAATAAATGGAAACATGTCCCTTTGCCCATGTACATGGGGTTATCTAAGTTAACAAATTTAACACTGATAAAATTCTATATTAAAACAGAAACACTAAATTTACTGGAAGAGAAAGTAGGTAAAAATCTTGATGACATTGGAGTAGGCAGAGAGTTCATGAACAAAAACCAAACTGAATGGGAAATACTTCAAAGTATCAACAACTGGGATCTCATGCCAGGCATGGTGGTGCACGCCTGTTATCCCAGCACTCAGGAGGCTGAGGCAGAAGGACTGCTGAGAGTTCAAAACCAGCCTGGGCTACAAAGTGAGCTCAAGGCCAGCCTGAACTGCAGAGTGAGACTCTGTCTCAAAAACACAAACAAACAAAACAACAACAACAAAAACAACAGGGAACTCATCTTATTGAAAGGTTTTTGCACATCTAAAGAAATCACCAATTAAGTAAAAAGAAAACCCACAAGCTGGGAAAAAATTTTAACCAACTGCCCCTCAGACAAAGCACTTCTATCTAGGACATATAAAGAACTGAAAAACATGAGGCCCCCTACATTCAAAGACGCAATCTAAAAATGGGCATCCAAGATTAATACACACTTCTCTAATGAAGAAATACTAATGGCGAATAAATACATGAAAAAATGTTCAAGTTCATTAGTCATTCGAGAAATGCCAATTAAAACAACACTGAGATTGCATCTCACTCCACAAAGAATGACTATCAGCAAGAAATCAACCAATAACAAATGCTGGAGAGGCTGTGGGGAGAAAGGAACCCTACTCCACTGCTGGTGGGAGTGTAGATTGGTGAAACCACTATGCAAATCAGTTTGGAGATTCCTCACAAAACTAGGATTGGAAGTCCCATTTAACCCAGTTATATGCCCTTCTGGGTATTTTCCCAGAAGAATTAAAGACATCATACCACAGCGATATATGTGCACCAATGTTCATAGCAACACAATTTGTCATAGCTAAATCTTGGAAACAATCCAGATGCCCACTCACTGAGGAACAGATAAAAAAGATGTGATATTTTTATGCAAGAGAGTATTACTCAGCTATTTAAAAAGATAGACTCGAAGCTTTTGTAGGTAAATGGATGCAACTAGAGACCATACTCATAGTGAAAGAAGTCGGACCCAGACGGGTAAACATCATATTGTCTCCTTAGTGTAGGAACCTGAAAGAGTAGGTAAAACTGAAAATGTACAATAGATGATAGGAAAGGGAAAGAAATTGCTCAAAGGAAGGAACGACTGGGATGAGGGAAAGAAGAAAAAAGAAAGAAGGCAAAATGTAAATATACATATGAATAGCTGGGATAACTGTATTGCTGATGTCTGATGGTGTATTGAAGTGAACAGTTGATGCTCACAATTTTTTATGTTCTGATCAACTTTGCACGCTTATGTCTGGTGGTCTGAGCAACTGATTTAAAGGTAACAGTATGCAGTGGAATTACAATGGTGAACTCCTACCATCTTGTCTAGTGAAACTCTGTGTTATCTCTAATGTTTTATTAAAGAATTATTTTCTTATTCTCTTTAATGGTTTGAGCAATCTTTCATTCTTACATCTGGTAATCTGAGCAATGTAGTTGAGGATATCGATATGTAGTGTAACAGCCACTGTTGATTCATATTAATTTGTCTCGAGACCCTGTATCATTTTGAATGTTCTTGCTTTGATTGTTTATGTTCATGATACTGGTATGCTGCTACTGTTCTACATTTTGTTTGTTTGTTTCTCATTTACTACTCTCTTTGAAATAAAAAAAAAATTTAAAAATTCTATTACCTAGTTCAAATCTATTTTTAAATTTTATTAACCAGTCCAATACATCATAAACATCTCATTTACTACTTTTGATATCCACTGAAGATTTTCTAACTTCATTTTTTTTTGTTTTCTAAGCTAGTATTTATAATGAAGAGCTTTTTTTTCTTTTCCATATTTTATTTATTCATATATGTGAACTCCTGAATGCCTATTTTATTTAATGATAATTCATTTTTATCATTATTTTTTAAATTCTCAAGTTGTCCCAGATGTGACCAATGGGAGATCCTTCAGACTACTTCTATCTCCTCTTGACGTGGATCTCTGAATACTTGTTTACTTTTGGTACAGTAAGATGTTCCTGTTTTATTTTATATTGCCCCTTCCCCAGCCACAGTTCTCCAAGAAGACCATTTCTCCAAGAAAACTAGCTTCTTTTTGATAAAAAATAGTATTTAGAATAAAATCTGGGACTAGTTGTGTTCATTCCTATTACTGTATCATGACCATGAGCATTTTAAGCTGACAGACACTGATAATATATAATAGACATGTTTTATTTTTAAATATGCTCTTTATGTTATATATTGCTATATAACATACAATTGAATAACATTGTATATACATGTATGTTTATTTTGATTCTTATGTATGTTAAAATTTCTTTATACTGATATCATTAATACCACAGAAAGTTCCACATTTCCCTAATTGAAAAACCTGTCTTCATTATCCCCAAAATATTTTCTCCTTTGTTCAAGTCTGGAAGGCCCACAAGTAGTTTCACAATTGCCAGCTTACACCTCTGCAAAGCAAGCCAACTGCAGTGCACAATTTTTTTTTTTTACTATGTATTTGGATAAAATGCACAAACACTAAAATGCAAGAATCACTTTTTCTTTTAAACTCTAAAATTTTCTACAGAAATTGAAACTATAGTTTTTTAAAGAATATCACCAACTCATGACATTCTTTTTTAATGCCCCAATTCTGTGCAAATTGAGAAATGAAATGAAGAATCAGGCAGATGGAAGATCCGGAAGAGAAGTAGCTCACTGGTCAAGTTGGAAGGGCTTGCTAATTGCCCGCCAGAGGTGAGCTCATTTTTTCTCTCAGCTGGAGCCCCAAGTGTAGCAATCTTGAGGTCTTCCCCTCCTTCCTGCAGGGAGAGAGCCTGGACTGAGAGGAATGGAGCAGAATGCCTGCTCCCTGATGGTGTTTCCTTCCTAATGAGAAGAGCTGAATTAGGCATGCTTGCACAGTAAGTTTCCCTAAACCTACCAGTGAATCTTTTAACTTCAGCTTGAACCTTGTCTGGGGGCAGACAGAGTAGAAGTTATACCAACTTCCTTCACAGAAAGAAACATTAATATTAAGGGAAAATGCCTCCTCCCACATTTTGATATAGAATTTATGGATTTGATTTCGCTTCAAATTTCAGTGGCAATTCTTGCTATTTGCAAGAAGAAAAACAATATAAAACAACATTGTACGAAGGACAAGGTGATCATTTCCCCTTCCTGCACTTTACCACCCTTCCTGTGAGGACCAAACTGATTAGCCTTCCAATAAGCATGTACTTCCAGGCATTCTGATTTTCCTAAAATGTTTTGCTTATTTTGTTATTAATACAAAACCATAAATTTGTTGGTGGATATCTTAGATATCTCTCTATCACCTGTCTCTAAAACATTGTTACTTCATTGTGAAATAGCAGACCTTCTTGACTGGCTTCTAATTTTAGTTTTTTACTATTCAGAGTAATAGTTGTTGGGGCTGGGGATTTAGCTCAG
>NW_004955431.1:7037074-7063360 GCF_000276665.1 Chinchilla lanigera | reverse complement strand
AAAAAAAAAAAAAAAAAACAAAAAAACAGAGTAATAGTTGTTGTTTTTCTTCCATAAGTGTGTTTACTTATTACCATATAATATGAACATTTTAAATTAAGAATACCTACTCCAAGCTGGGCATGATGGCACACACCTGTAATCCCAGCACTCTGAGAGACTGAGGCAGGAAGATCAGAAATTCAAGCCCAGCCTAGGTAATTTAGTAATTTAGCAAGACCGTGTCTCTAAATTAAAAGAAAAATAATTTTAAAAAAGGACTGGGGATGTAGCTCAATGTAAAGGCCTTGGGTTCATCCCAGTACTGAAAGAAATAGAGTCAGAAAGAAAGAAGGAAAGAAAGAAAGAAAGACAGAAAGACTTTGTTGAATTTTCAGCATCTATTTACCTAATCACATCTTCTTTAATTTTAATGAATTTAATTAGGTTGACAGGTTTCTTGAAAAACAAAAATAAGTCTTGCATTCTTGTCATATATATTACTTAGCTATAGCATAACAGTCTTCATATACTCGTGAGTTTTGTTTACTGATTTTTAAATTTTTCACTGATATTTAATATAAGTGGTGGTTTATATCTTTCTTGTATATACTATCATAAAATTTGATATTAAACTTGAGCTGGATTTATGAAAGGAACTACTGAGTTTTCCATCTTTTTCTGGGGTCAAATATAGTTTTAAGAATGATAGAATCATCCATTTTTTAATGGTTAAATAAAATTCAGCTGGGTGCCCATCTGGTTCCAGTACCTTTTTAATGGAATTTCTTTAACCACCTTTTTAATCTCTTTTATGGTAATTGCTCTAATCAAGTTTTTATGTCTTAATTTAATGTGAGTATTTTATATTTTCTCAGGCAATCTTCTGTTGCTTCTATCTTTTTCAAATTTCTTACGCTGGTGTGATGTGTTGTTTAAAAATTCTTATCCTTCCAAATTATTGTATCCTATATGTCTTTCTATTCTCCCCTTCATAACTTTAGACACCTAAGTTCTTTTGGTAATAAAATGGGGAATAAGAATACACAGATTCTCAGTGCATTAATGAAGCAATTGTAATGTTCTGATCCATGCCATCTAATTTCTGGGTGTTGTGCTTGCTTGCTACAGGGAAGGCCTGGTAACTACTGAATAAATTAATCTTCTTATGTTTGTCGTGTTAGTCAGCTCAGGCTGCTGCAAGAAAATACAACAGACTATACAGTTTAAGCAACAGAAAATTATTTCTCACCAGTCTGGAAGCTGGGGAGCCATAGTCCAGGTCCTGGCTGATTTGGTTCCCCAGTAAGTCTCTTCTTGCCTGTCAGACTCTTTGTGTCCTTATATGATAGAGAGAGACTGAGATGTTGAGAAGCATAAGAAGGTTGTAGCCTGTCTTTTTAGAAGAGTGTTAATCCCAAGGGCCCTACTTATATGAGCTCACCTAAACCTGATCACCTCCCAATGACCCATCTCTAGATATCATCATATTTGCTATGAGAGGTGCCACATAGGGCATTGGTGTGACACAAGTTAGACTATCACCCTGGGTTACTGCTGAATCTCATGCTGTATGAGTCCCCTGAAATGACACATTTAATCCTTAACCCTTATTATCTATAGTAAGATCTTATTTGGAAACAGAATCTTTGTAGACACAATCAAGATAGGATGAGGTCATAGATTAGAGTTGGTCTTAATCCAGTGACTGACGTCTGTGTCAGAAAAGAGAAAGACACAGACAAAGATAGGGAAAGAAAACTATGTGACCCAAATGCAGAGACTGGAGTGAAATGTCTATAAGCCAAAAAATGCCAAGAATTGCCAGTAACTGCCAAAACTAGGGGAGTCATGGAACAGATTCTCCTTGAGGGATTCCAGGAGAGGCAAACATAGCAACCTCTTGATTGTGGTCTTCCAGCCTCCAGGACCACAAGACAATAAATTTGTGTTATTTAGGACACCCCGCTTCTGGAACTTTGTTATGGCAGCCTTAGGAAATCAATATACCTCACATCTACTGTTTTTGATTTTGCTATTTTATTCCTGAACCACTAAGCTTCATTATTAAAAGAGATTTGATTATGCCACTTCTTTGCTCAGAAATGATCACTGAAGGCTGGAGATGTAGCTGAGTGATATAGCACTTGCCTAGCATGTGCAAAGACTTGGATTCCATCACCTTCACTGCAGAAAAAACTTTCAAGAGCTAATGATAGTCTATTTCCTCCAGTTTTCACTAAGTATTGTTCATCTTAGTTTCAAAATACCCAAGAGTCAGTAGTTTTTATTCATACCCCTTCTTTCTAATCATGCTAAACACTACTGTACAGAAACTTCATTTTTTTCTTTCACTTCATAGGTTTTTTTTTCTTTTGGTTTTCATTAAGTCTGTAATCTCCTATCTAAATCTCATGTTTTCTTTAAGGTCAAAATTAAAATCAAGCTTTTCAGTCATTGATGTCTCTTTTCTCTGACTTTATGGAAAAGTTGTAATCTATATTACAAAGTTTGGCTAAATACGTATAGTAATTTTAACAGTTTCATTTGTTTATTGTAGTGACTACTCTTTGAGATGTACACCAATCTGTACTTCTGAACCTCCCTCAGGCCTGGCATAGTGATAACATAGGGAAGAAAGAGTTTATAATTAACTCATTCCCAACATATGAACACTAAATATTGCATCCACCACACACAATAAACATTGCACTTAATATACATGTATGAGTTCTTGCCAAAGATCCTGTTTTGTGAGCTACTCTGTTAGTGCCTTTGACCTACATTTCTCTCTACTTTAGAAAACTAAGAGGGAAAGAACTTTCATGTAGTCAAAGTGTATAATAGGATATGTGGGCTGGGGACAATCTAGGAAGTCAAGTGTACATGTTCCATTGAAGGAAACATGGTGCTTCTTTCATAATTCAACACAATAATCCATAATAGCAAGGCAACATGATAAGAAAACCAAATTTCTCTTGTCATTCTTGTGAGAGACTTGAATGCTTCCATGTGTGGTCCCAATCTCTGCCTTTGATGATAGTTCAGAATTGTCTAGAAATGTGTTGCAGCATTTAGATTTTCTCCTTGCTCCTCCCCATTGATAGTGCTTTCTTTTTTTTGTTGTTGTTTTTTTAAATTTTTTTTTATTTTTAAAGGTAAAGAGTGAAAACACATTAACAAACAAACAGATATGAACAAATAACACCCAAACAATAGAAGCACTATAGAGTTTCAGACAAGGTGATAGAAAATTAACAACAGATATTGTACTACATATTGTTATCTTCAACTTGGTTACTCAGTTAAACAAATATAGGCATTTAAGATAGATCAAACAATTAAACATTAACTTTTCCTTTCAATAAAGCAATAGAAGTCAGTAGTACAACTCTCTCAGTTACCCTGTGTGTGTATATAGAAATATATACAGATATATGTATATTTTTTCCCTTCTTTCTTTTTGTCTTTTCCTTCATCCCAGCTGTTCCCTCACTTTGTACGCTTTCTTTCCCTTTCACAATATTTATTATACCTTTCAGATTTTACTTACTCATTCAGGTTCATACACTAGTGAGACAATACGGTATTTAAATGTGGATCTGATTTATTTCACTTATGAATATGGACTCTAGTTGCATCCACTTACCTATGAAAGCCTCAAGTTTATCTTTCTTTATAGCTAAAAAATATTCCATTATTTAAAAATACCACATCTTTTTTATCTATTCCTCAGTTGATAGGCATTTGCATTGCTTCCACAATTTAGCTATTACAAATTGTGCAGCTATAAACATGGGTGCACAAATCGTTGTGGTATGATGTTTGTAGTTCTTCTGGAATAATACCCAGAAGGGAAATAGCTGGGTTGAATGTGATCTCTAGTCCTAGGTTACTGACAAATCTCCAAAATGATTTCCACAGGGGTTGCACCAGTCTACACTCCCACCAAGAGTGCAGAAATGTTCCTTTTCCCTGACAGCCTCACCAGCATTTGTTATTGAGTGATTTCTTAATGATAGCCATTCTCTCTGAGGTCAGATGAAATCTCAGTGCTGTTTTAATTTGCATTTCTTGAATGACTAATGATGTTGAACATTCTTTCATGCATTTATTTGCCATTTGTATTTCTTCATCTGAGAAGGATGTATTCATCTCAGATGCCCATTTTTGGATTGGGTCTTTAAATTTGGGGGGCCTGATTTTTTTTTTTTTTTAGTTCTTTATATTTCCTAGATAGAAGTCTTTTGTCTGAGGGACAGTTAGCTAAAATTTTTTCCCAATTTGTGGGTTTTCTTTTTACTCTGTTGGTGATTTCTATAGATTTGCAAAAACTTTTTAATAAGATGAGATCCCAGTTGTTGAATCTTTGAAGTATTTCCCGTGCACTTTGGTTTTTGTTCATGAACTCTTTGCCTATCTTTATGTCTTGAAGATTTTTGCCTTTCTCTTCCAATAGATTCAGTGTTCCTGTTTTAATATTCAAATCTTTGATCCATTTTCATTTGAGTTAGGTGCATGGTGATAGATGTGGGTCTAGATTTAGTCTTTGACATGTGGTGAGCCGGTTTTTCCAGCACCATTTATTAAAGAGGCTATCTTTATTACAGTGAGCTTGTTTGGCCTCTTTGTCAAAAATAAGTTGGCTGAGTGTGTTTGCAGTTTGTGGCTACACCTTCCGGTCTGTTCCATTGATCCTCAGGTCTGTTTTTTTGCCAATACCATGCTGATTTTATCACAGTGGCCTTGTAGTATAATTTAAGTCAGGGATTGTGATGTCACCTGACCTGTCTTTGTTGCACAGGATTCCTTTTGCTATTCTGGGTCTCTTCCACTTCCAGATGAATTTTAGGAATTTTTTTTGTAAATCTGTGAGGTTTATTAGTGGTATTTTAATTGAGATTGCATTGAATCTTTACAAAAATTTTGGGAGTATGGATATTTTCATAATGTTGGTTCTTCCAAAATATGAACAAGGAATATCTTTCCATTTTCCAAAATCTTCTTCAATCTCATTTTTCAGAGTACTGTAGTTTTCACTGTAAAGACCTTTCATTTCTTTTGTTAGATTGATTCCAAAGTATTTCAATTTTTTGAATACTATTGTGAAAGGTATGGTTTCCTTAATTTCTCTCTCAGTGTGTTTGTTGCTTGTGTATAGGAATGCTATTGATTTACGAGTGTTGACTTTGTATCCAGCTGTGCCACTGAATTTGTTGACTAATTCTAGGAGTATTTTTGTGGAGTTTTTGGGGTCCTCCATGTAGAGTATCATATCACCTGCAAATAATGACAATTTCACTTCTTCCTTTCCTATCCTTATTCTTTAATTTCTCTCTCATCTAATTGCCCTGGCTAAGATTTCCAGAACTATGTTGAATAGGAATGGTGACAGTGGGCATCCTTGTCTTGTTCCTGATTTTAGAGTGAAAGCTTTCAGTGTTTGTCCATTTAGTATGATGTTGGCTACTGGTTTCTCAAAGATGGCTTTGATCAGAGTGAGGTAAAGACAATCTATTCCTATTTTCTGTAGGGTTTTCATCATGAATGAGTGCTGGACTTTATCAAAAACTTTTTCTAGGGGCTGGGGATTTAGCTTAGCGGCAACAGCGCTCCCTGGCAAGCGCAAGGTCGTGAGTTCGATTCCCGGTACCGGAGAAAAAAAAAAAAAAAAAAAAACTTTTTCTGCATCTATTAAGATGATCATGTGGTTTTTGTCTTTGCATCCGTTGATATAGTGTATTACATTAATTGATTTGCATATATTGAACAATCCCTGCATCTCTGGGTTGAATCCAACTTGATCATGGTATATAATCTTCAAGATTTGCTGAATTTTGTTTGCTAATATTTTATAGGGCATCTTTGCATCTATGTTCATTAGGGAGATTGGCCTGTAGTTCTTTTTCTTGGCTGGGTCTTTCTTTGGTTTTGGTATCAGTATAATACTTGCCTCCAGAAATGAGTTAGGGAGATTGCTTCACTTTCAATTTCATTAAGGTGTTTGAGAAGAAATGGCTTTAAATCTCTGAATTTCTTGTAGAATTAAGCTGTGAATCCATCAAGATCTGAGCTTTTCTTTGTTGGTCGGTTTTAATCACATTTTCAATTTCAGTAATTGATATTGGGTTAATCAGTATTCTTATTTCTTCTTGATTCAACTTTGGTAATTCATACTTATCTAGGAATCTGTCCATTTCTTCTGTATTTCCATTCCTTTGGAGTAAAGTTTTTCAAAGTAGGTATTGATGATCTTCTGAGTATCTATAGGATCTGTAGTGATTCCACCCTTTTCATTCCTTATTGCATGAATTTGAGTTTTTTCTTTCCTTTTCTTGCTAAGATTGGCTAGGGATTTATCAATTTTATTTATTCTTTCAAAGAACCAACTCTTTGATTCATTAATTCTTTGTAGTGTTTTCTTTGTCTCAATTGCATTAACTTCTGCCCTGATCTTTATAATTTCCTCCCTTCTTTGGGCTTTGGGCTTGATGTAGTCTTCTTTTTTCCAAAATTTTGAGGTGCAACATTATGTTATTTATTTGTTCTCATTCCATTTTCCTCATGTGTGAGTTTACTCCCATAAGCTTCCCTCTGAGGACTGCTGTCAGTGCATCCTACAGATTCCAGTAGGTTGTATTTACATTTTCATTTGTTTGTAGATATTGTTTCATTCTTCTTTAATTCCATTTTTGATGCATTGGTTGTTCTGGAGGCTGTTATTTAACATTCATGTGTTTATGGAGTTTTTGTGTTTCCTTTTGTCATTAATTTTCAATTTCATTGCACTATGGTTGGATAGTATGTATGGGATAATTTCAATTCATTTGTATTAGTTAAGCACATTCTATGGGCTAGTATGTGGTCTGTTTTAGAAAACGTGCCATGTGCAGCTGAGAAGAATGTGTATTCTGATGCTGTGGGGTGGAACACTCTATAAATGTCTACTAAGTTCATTTGTTCATAAGTTTCATTCAGTTCTGTTATTTCTTTGCTTATTTTTTGTTCAGTTGGCCTATCTCTTTGTGTCAGTGGGGTATTAAGGTCCCCCATTACAGTAGTGCTGCCAGTTATTTGATTTTTCATATCTGTTAGGGTTTGTCTTATATACTGGTGTGCCCCCATATTGGATACATACATATTTATGATTGTTTTCTCTTCCTTGTGAAGTTTTCCCTTAACCAGTATGTAGTGACCTTTTTATCTCTTTTGACTGTTCTTGGTTTGAAATTCACGTTGTCTGCAATCATAATAGCTACTGCTACTTTTTTCTGGGTTCCTGTCACATGGAGAATTGTTTGCCATACTATGACTTTCAGTCTATGAATTTCCTTTTGAGTTAAATATGTTTCTTGTATACAGCATATTGTTCAATTTTGTTTCTTGATTCTCTCTGCCAGTCTGCTTCTTTTGATTGGTGCGTTGAGGCCATTTACATTAATGATTATAACTGTTATGTGTTTGCTTCTCTTTGTCATGTTATTTACTTGCTTTTGGTTTCCTACTTTTACTCTCATTTAATTGCTTTCTCTGTTAGGCGGTTCCTTTCTATTGTTTTTCTTGAAATTAAGGTCATTTTTAACTCTTTCTAGGATATCTTCTAGTACTCTTTGCAGGGTTGGTTTGGCGCTCATGAAGTTCTTCAGTTGTTCTTTGTCATGGAAGTATTTTATTTCTCCATTAAATTTGAGGGATAGTTTTGCAGGATACAACAGTCTGGGCTGGCTGTTATTTTGTTTTAGGACCTGGAGTACTTTGCTCCAAGTTCTTCTTGATTTCATGGCTTGTGTTGAGAAATCTGCCATGGTTCTGATGGGCTTTCTTTTATAGGTGATCTGTTTCTTTTCTCTAACAGCTTTTAAAACTCTATCCTTCTGCTGGATTGCTGAGATCTTGATTATTATATGTCTGGGTGTAGTTTTATTTTGGTTATGGTTTGTTGGAGTTCTATATGCCTCACTTACTGTGTGGCAGATTTTTTTTCAATACTTGGGAAATTTTCTGCTATTACTTCTGTAAATAGTCTTCTTACATCATTTGTGTTGACTCCTGCTGTTTTGTTCATGCCTATCAGTCTTACACTGTTTCTCCTTGCATCGTCTTGCAGTTGTTCAATTGTTATTTCTTGGTTTCTTGTAATTTTTAAGAGATCCTTCCTTTCATGATCATTAGTTGCAATGGTTTTCTTCAAGATCTTAAAGTCTATCTTTGGCTCCATTCAAGCAGTTTTGCTAGCTTTTGATGGAGGTTTTGTTTTCCTGGATAGCTGTATGTATCTGTTTCATGCATTCTACTTCTTTCCTGTATTGTTCAGTTAATGTTTCCATTATTTTTCTATGCTCATCTATTTTTTTATATATATCTTCTTTAGATGTGCTGAGCAATTCTTTCATTATTGTTGTCATTTCATTTTTTGCTTAAGAGATTATTTCTGATCTGATTTCTTTTATGGACTTATGGAGTTCTTTCTTTACTTCACTTGTGATTATTTCAGAGATTTCAGATGTGTGACTTCCAAGCTCTCCTTTGTTGATGTCTCCTGAACTTGTTCTGCTTGAGGTGAAGTTCTGAGATTGCATTTTGGTCCTTTGTCTTCTCATTGTGGATTTTGGACATGAAGTGCTTGGCCTCACCCTTCCCAGGCAGCTCTTGGAAAATCTCTAGGGCCCCTAGATTCCCTGGTTGTCATACTTGCCCCATGATGGCAGCAGGAGGTTTCCCACCAGGTCCAAGAAGCCCAGGCAGTTTCTGGAATACCCAGCTCAGATGAGCACCGTGATGGCAACAGAGCACTGGCCTTCAGGACCAGGGTCCCCACGCAGTTGACTGACGATTTCTGGACCTCAGATTGACCCCCAATGTCAATGGAACATGTGGTGCTGGATCAGGGTCCTCAGGCAGCTGATGGGGTGTACCTGTCTCTTCAGGGCCTTAAGCAAAACAGACAATGTCAGCGGGACTTGGAACACCTGTCTGGGTACCCCAGGCAGATGACTGAGGGCTCCCAGGGGTTCCAGGGCTTCAGATATGATCCACAGTGTCTGTGGAGCATGGGGCACCAGTCTGAGTTATCCTGGCATCTGGGTAATGGTGCTCTGAATTCGGCCCCAACTCACAATGTCTGCATAGGTCCATGTTCGCTGGGTGGCTGATGGCTACCCAGACTAACACACACATGATAATAACCACTGGGCATGGGATGCCAGTCCATGTTCTCCCAGCAGCTGGGTAATGGAGACCCAGACTCTATTGACAGTGCTTTCCCTAGCAGTCTCAAGTGGACCTCAAGAGTCTGCGCTCTTTTCAGCTCATCACTGCCCTCTTCCTCCTGATTTATCTCCTGGTGCTGTCCTCTGTGCTTGTTCTGCGGTGGCCACACAACTTATGGTCAGCTTGATATTCTTCAAACATTTAGCTGGAGAGTTCATGTAGGTCTTTGCATGGAAGATTCTTTCTCCAGATACCTTCATATTTCACTCCTTATTTCACCAGGCCTTTCCTTAACTGTCACCCCTCTATTTTAACATAAAATGTATTAATATGAAATTTGAGGTGACATAAAGCTAACAGGTGAGGTGACAACTGCTACTGAGAAGATAATTTGTTATAACTGCCAAGGAGAGGAATATATGTGAGACATAAGGCCATGTAGGAAAAGTAGCAGGGTGGGTCAGGAGGCACAGCGAGGGTTGCCTGGGGCAACAGACTCCATGATGGTTTCTGCAGGAGGACAGGCAGGTTATGATCAGTTTGTGATCTGGTATGTGGCCAGGGTGTGAGGCAAAAAGACAAGGACTGGAGTGAGAAAACCGATAAACCAGGTGGGTGGAGAGTGGGCTCTGGATTGCTTGGCTTGTATTCCAAAAGCACACTCATGGGACAGTTGTATGGATTTCTGTCAGGAATCCCCAAGACCTGAGTATGGATTTTCAGGTCTTGGGGATTTCTGACAGAAAACATTCTGATGAGGTCAGCAGCACCCCAGGGGTCAAAGAACCAGATTACAGTGAATAAAGTATGTGGCTAATAAATACAATGCTTAAAGAGAACATCCTAAGCATCTCACTCCTCACTATCAGTCTTCATTCTCTCCTCTTTTGCTTGAAATGTGCCACTTCACAGAATGTACCTGATCAGTATTTTTATGTATCTCCTCCTCTAGAATATAACTCAAGCAGAATTTAGATTCCATGGGGTTATCATTATATCTCCAGTACTGCATGAGAACTTAAACCTTAGATGTGAGAATCTAGAAGGGAACACAGTTCCCAGTTGCGATAGTCAGCTTTCTTCTGTATGACAAAGCAGCTAAGAAAAACAGTTTAAAGGAAGAAACCGATAATCTGCTCTGACTCAGAGTTTCAGACTTTTCCAGTCAGTTGTTTCCATTGTTTTTAGACCATGGCAAGGCTGAAACAGAAACATCATCTGGGGAAGCTGTGAGGAGCAGAAGGAATGAAAGATAAGACATCCCCTTCCCAGCTAGGCCCACCCCCTCCCAGGAGTCCGTTCACCTGTAAACCCACCAATGGATGAAGTCACTGATGAGATCAGAGCCCTCATAAGCCAATCATTTCTCAAAAGCTCCACTTCTGACACTGCTGTGCTTGAGACTATGCCTTCAACACATGAGCCTTTGGGGTTATTTCACATCCAAAACAAAGCACCAGCCCAGAAGACATGCTCAGTAATATTTGTTGAATAAATATATAAATGTGCACAAATAGTTTGACATGTAAATTTCAATAAGAGCATCCTGTGTGAATTCCTTGTCACCAAAAATTACACAAACTTAAGATGATGTGCTCTAGAAGAATGTACTTGATAATTCTAAACTGTCTTTACTAATGACAGACTGATAGTATGGTATTTGTAAACAGCTTGAAAAAAATGTTTTCAGGAGCTATAATAATGAAAAAGTAATATTTCTAAACTAAAGAACAGTATGATATATACTATACAATTCTTTATGCATTTATGACACATACTAATGAAGCACTCCTCCATGAAGCACTTGACTACTTCATGACATATGTATAACTAATTAGAACATCTCTCTAAATATATATATATTTAAATGGGTCAAAAACACACTTGGGAAAATTACCTTACATCAGAATTGATTTACAGTTGGGCATATAAAGGATATAAACATAAAGTCCACTTCACTCAGAGTGTTACTAATGTTAAGGCAATGTTTCAAGGAAACTTTGCCAGAGAAACAGTAAAAATTCAAGAAGAGAAACAGTACTTTCCAGAGTAAATTGCTGTCAGTCTTGGAAACATGGAGTCAGTGCTGCATCTCCTCTTCTGTTCTCATCCCACACAAGGAAGGGACCAGGGCTTGATGTGAGGAGGACACAGAGGGGGTCAGGGGAAGTGGGGATCCCCTGGAGAATAAACAGGAAGTAATAACAAGAGATTCATCTTTCCTCCAGTAGCAACCATGCAATTAGAGCAATTAAAGTCTTCTCTCCCTAAAGACTGTGAAGGAGAACAATGATCCTAAAATGTTGAGACTGAGTGATTGACACCACTTGTGATTATGAAAAAAATAACAGGCTTTGGGAGGTGGTCCTGTCTGGGTCACATACTTTCAGTGTGAAGTAGGAGGCACACACAAGAGACGCTGAAAAAAGAATTAGCTGAGTTAGATTGGAGGCTTTCAAATCTGCACATGAGCACCATCTGGAGAACTTTTAGGGGTAGCAATTTGTGCCCCCCTAGAAGGGAAATTTAATTGATCTAGTTGATCTAAGATAACGCCAAACCATTTTTAAAAGCAAGAGACTTGGTTTAGAGTTGCAAATAGACAGTGCAGAGATAAAAATCAAATTGAGTCTATTTAGGTGCAGTAATCATTTCAAGTTTAAAGTCAGTGTTGTTGATTGATAAGAAAACTGGGCGTGGATCAGACCTGGGTTTGTGTCCCTACTCTGTTACTTCCTGAGTGCTGGGACCTTTAACAGGGTAACTAATCATTTTGAGATCACTTCCTTTTTCCAAGCAATGTATCTGTAACATCTCTTTTATAAGGCTGACATGAGAAGAGGGAAGGGTGCTGACTAGAATTTCCTCAAATGTTTCTGTTCTTCTTTCCTACTTTTTCTATATTGAAGTCTGGAAAACTGGTCATTTTTGAGCCACTTGTACAGCTACTGGTTTATAGCGTGTACTCTTTTGATAGAAAGATAATTAATGACCAAGTATGTGCTTCTGGATTAACCACATTACACATTCTATTTACTGGGTGCTCAAGGAGTAGAGATAGCTATCCTGCTGATTAATAGAGCCTTGTGACAGATGGTAGCCATTTAAACTTCTAAAACAGTAACTGCTTGCATCCAAAAGTGGAAATATGCATAGAAATCCAGATGGACCCCTGAATTTACTTTTCAATGTGCATGCATAATATCCACTTGTGTTCAATATACAGACACATACATATCCCTGTGACCTGTGTATGTATCTTTAAAGAGTCATGCACAGTTCACTTCCATTTATTCATGGAACTCAAAATTCTCTTCTGTATGTTATTCAGCTGCTTTTGGTGGAAAAATAATAATTTTTCTAACAAAAATATCTATGAGCCTTCATGATAAAAAACAAGAAAAATGGGAAGGAAAGGAAGAAAATAGAAAGGGTAGAAAAGAAGGAAAGAAGAAGAAGGAAAAATGTAATAAATTAGATTAGAAAAATATTGGGATGGCATTAGATAATTTTTGTTGATAATGTAGTTTGCAAAATTAGTTGAATTAAACACAATCTGGACATTACCATTTGGGAGTGTTTTTATTGACATTGCTTTCCTGGCAAATATTCATTTTTGCTCAATAGCAGAAATTTATCAAATAGAGCTCTGAGGAAGAGAGCCAAACACACATGGCCATTAGAAATGCCTTCTCACTGTTATTCAATTTTAACCATCTACAAAATTACATAATGTCTAGTAAGAATCTTTACTGTTGTGGTTTTCAAACATGACCTCTAACATTTCTGTTTTGTTTTCATTGCATTGAGTTCCAAAGAAGCAGAGCTAGAGACAGAGATTCATTGAAATCGATTTGCTAAAGGAATGCTTATTGGGAGATACTTCATCATGGGTCTCTCGGATTTATGTATATTTAATGAGCAGAGATACTGCCTGGTTTTGTTCCTAATTATGTTTTCAAGGTTATTTATATAGCAGAGCCATGGGAACTAGAGATATTGTCTCCACTCACAAGAAAAGGTATGTTTGTTTATTGTCCAGTATAATAAAGCAATTTTATTATTTTAAATGTCCCCAAAAACCCATAAGCTAAAGGCTTCGTCACCAACTTGTGATGCTGTTGGGAGGTCATGAGACACTTAGCAGGTGAGGCTACTGGAAGAAGTGTAGGTCACTGAAGGATTTGCTGGAAGTCTGGCCCCACTGTAGCTCTCCTTGCTTCCTGACCATCACGTGGTACACAGCTTTGCTCACCAGATGCTCCCATAGGCCAGTAGCAAGGAAAACAAGTGAACATGAACTAAAACCTCTGTGTCAACATAAATATTTCGGGGCTGGGGATTTAACTCAGTGGCAAAGCGCCTGCCTGGCAAGCACAAGGTCATGAGTTCGGTTCCCGGTACCGGAGAAAAACATAAATATTTCTTCCTTTAAGTTTATTTATCTCCAGTGTTATTTACTCACAATAACAGAAAGCTGATTAGTGCTTAACATTTCCTCCTAGGAAAAAGATCAGGTAAATTTGCTCACTGTCAAGTATAGAGAAATGAGATTCCCTAACCGCAAGTCTTCTCTACTCAACATGACCAACTTTGGGTCCGAGTATCACCTGGTTGCCCACATCACCCACTGGGAAAATGAGATTGGAAAACCTGTGTGAAAATGTGGTACTTTGTCTATTGTCATTGCCATATATTCTAAGGGGTCCTTGTCTGTGACACAGGAGTTTTATATCTTCTCCCAGAATCTCTGAAATGGTAGCAGGGTAACTTATTAGCTTGCAAGTGGAATACAATCTCAGGCATTTCATAGCTGTTGACAATCTTCTCAGTAAGGATTGGGTGTTAGTAAGGTTGTGATTTGATGGACCAAGCTGTGTGGTCAACAGGCAATAAATGATCCTCAATTTAATTGTTTGTTGATGAAAATAACTAGAAAATCTGGTTATAGGCCAAATGCTGGGAGGAATGTTCAAAGAATGTTGCTATAGAATTGTGCCTTTGTTGTTGTTAATTCTCTTTAGTGAAGAGGGACTTCTTTACCAATCTAGCAGTCAGCTTTGGGCCCAGTCTTTTTTGACAACTTGTCTGAAGGTGGACATAGAAGTTTCCACTGCTTTATAGAAAATCACAAAGATGTTCGGTTATACTGCATGTGAAAGGAGAAAAATTCATAACCACTAAAGACAGAGTTACATGCATTGTTAGAACTCTAGCATAATTATGATAAATTTTCCAATAATTTCCAAGAGCATTTGGGAATTAGAGAATATTGTTGGTTGACAGTTCTCCATAGGTCTTTCTTATTTCTCATGTACTGGTACCAGAGACATTGGCTATATGGGTTCTGGAATACTTTTTCAGGGGTAACCGTATATTAAAGAGCTTTGGAAAACTGAGAGAGAAAAATCTTCCTACAACAAAGAGCAAATTTGCTTATTTTTTGTTATAAATATTAGGAATCCCCAAATTCAGGGTACTTTTTCTATAAAACTACTGTATATGTGGCTGTCATCTGCTCTTTGAGAACAAGGGCTTTGGGAATCAATGCCAAAATGATGATTCTCTGCTCATTGTTATTGCTATGTGTAGGAAATTATCCTTTGTCTCTGACCCAGGAGTCTCCTAGCTTTCCATGTTGATGAAACAACTCTGACAGAGTAACTTGTTAGTTTATATCTGGGCAAATCTCCAACACTTCACAGCCTTTTATATAACTCTCTAGAGAAAACTGCAGTATAGTGAGACAAGCAGAATAAGGAGGAGGAGAAGTGAAGCAAGACAGTGGTTTAAGGTCAACGCTATGCTTATGTTGATCTAATGAAAGAGCACCTCAGAGTCTGTCCCATTGGAGGTGAAAGTGGATCTTCTGGATTTTCTCATGCTCAGCACAAATTGGCTCTTTGCCAGCTACAGAGATAACTGTAGAGTATTCCATGCAAGGGGAGGGTACTCCACACAAGCATCACCTAAGAAGGAAGCTCCAAATATACAAGTACACTCCTTCAGAGACAGCTGGATTATGGATTAGCAGCAGCACCCACAGCTGCCTATAAATGAGATCCCAGGGCACCAACTGCATCTACTACACTGACATAAAGTAAATGCTCCCAATATGGATGGGAGCATTCTAAGAAAGTGTAGTTCAAACTAAAGTTACACTGCAAAATGGAGCAATTCTATATTAGTATAATAGCCTCCCTTAATTTGACAGGGCATTAGAAAGAGGTTTTAAAATAAAAAATAAAGATAAAAACATAAAATAAAAAGCAGAAAAAAATAAATAGGAAGTCTAAGAGATTTTTTTTTTAATAGCTTCAAAACTATTCTGGAATAGCTCTCCCATAGATTATCCCCCTGGAGTAAATATAGTATCATTAGATTATAGCAGGTCCAGCTACCCAACATTACATATCTTCATCCAAATAACACTGCCCTCTGATCACACTGGTACCTCCTAACACAACTTCACCAATTCCACAAGATAAAAGGATAACGTCAGTTGCAAATCGCTCCATTAGTGGTGCCTTCATATTTGGTCCCTTGTTACCGTTGTGAGAGGCAGTCTAACCTCAGATCTCTTGATGGAGCCTTAAGGACTTTGTCCATATTGGTCCAGCAAAATACAATCTGAGAAAGACTAGCTATGATAGTAGAAATAAGTGAAGAATATAAACAGTTAGTAAATATTTTTTAAAAACTCTCCTTGCATCTTGTAAAATATTTCTTAGATTGAATGAATATAATTGAATAAAGGTCATATATATCTTTTTATTGACATGCTTGCCTTAGTAAGACCAAACTGAGTTTGCAGAACACTTGGGGACATTCTGAGCAACAACAAACCCAACAGTTTATTTATAGACCTAACTGCCCACAAGATCTTCTTTCAACATTTTTGTATCAGTCTGTCCCCCATTATCCTTTTCTCCTGGGGGGCTTATATTTGTTTTCTTTTTGATTTTTGCTTTTTGTATTTGAGACAGGGTCTCACTGTGTACTTCAGACTGGCCTTGAACTCAATGTGTAGCCCAGCCTGGCCTTGAATTCATGGCAATCCTCCTGCCTCAGCCTCCTGAGTGCTAGGATTACAGGCATGCACCACCACACCCAGCATGCTCCTGGTGATTGATTGATTGATTGATTGCAGCACTGCAGCTTGTATCTAGACCACTGTGCATTCTGAGCAAAATTCTACTGCTGAACCATAACCCCCACAACCCTAGTAAACTTTTGAATGAAGATACATTTTCAGAAATATTAATATATATATTAGTATATGGTGATAAAACAAAATTATAGAAATTAACAATAGTTGTTATATCACTTATTGCTATCTTCAATGAAGTAGCTCAGATTATGAGATGTAAGAATGCAAGACTGATCAAACAGTTAAAGAGAATAAAAAGAAATTTAAAAAACATTAGAAATGATACAAAGCTTTGGTAAACAATATGGTAGGAATTCATCAATTGGGTGTTATATCACATATTGTTGTTTTCAAATTAGATTCCAGAGCTATGTTGAATAGGAGTGGTGACAGTGGACATCCTTGTCTTGTTCCTGATTTCAAGCGAAGGCTTTCAGTTTTTGTTCATTTAGTATGATGTTGGTTGTTAGTTTGTCATAGATAACTTTTATCAGAGTGAGGTAAAGACCACCTATTCCTATTTTCTGTAGGGTGTTTACCATGAATGAGTGTTGGACTTTACCAAAAGCTTTTTCTGCATCTATTGAAATGATCATGTGGTTTTTGTCTTTGGCTCTGTTGATATGGTGTATTACATTATTTGATTTGTGTATGTTGAACCATCCCTGCATTCTTGGGATGATCCCACTTGCTCATGTTGTATAATCTTGATGATTTGCTGCACTCTGTTTGCTAGTATTTTATTGAGGATTTTTGCATCTATGTCCATTAGGGAAATTGGCCTGTCTCCAAGAATGAGTTAGGAGAATTCCTTCCCTTTCAATTTCATTAGTTTGAGAAGAATTTGCATTAAATTCCTAAATTTCTTGTAGAATTCAGCTGTGAATCAATCAAGATCTGAGCTTTTCTTTGTTAGTAAGTTTTTTTATTACATTTTTAATTTCCTTAGCTGATATAAGTCAGTCAGGATTTTTATATCTTCTTGATTCAGCTTTGGTAATTCATATGTATCTAGGAATCTGTCCATTTCCTCTGTGTTTTCCATCCTATGAGAGTAAAGATTTTCAAAGTAGATATCAATGATCCTCTGAATTTCTACAGGATCTGTAGTGATTTCATTTTTTTCATTCCATGTTGCATGAATTTGATCTTTTCTTTTCTGTTTTGATAAGGTTGGTTAGGGGTTATTTATTGTTTTGATAGTATTTATTCTTTCAAAGAACCAAGTATTTATTCTTTCAAAGTATTTATCAATAGTATTTATTCTTTCAAAGAACAAAGTCTTTAATTCATTAATTATTTGTATTATTTTCTTAGTCTCTGTGGTGGACTGACAAGATCTGGTCAACTTGTAACACCCAGCTGAACTAAGTAACTGAGCATGGTGTTGGGTGGGGGAGGCCCACCTGGGGACTGTTGCCAGCAGCAGAAGAGGCAGAACTGGAGAAGAAGCAGGAAGGCTATTGGGAGCTGGTAAAAGGCTGCTGGGAACCTGATGGGAGCTAAGAGAAGCTGTAAGGAGCTGTTGGTTCTTTTGGAGGGCCTTGACATGCTAGCTTTCCTGATGAACTTAGCTGTTCCCATTGTCCAAGAAGTGCAGGACCTTGTTTCTGAGAACAGCTTTGCTTCACTTTGGAGGAGCTCTGGCCCTCACTCTGAGCATCACTTCCTGGCTCTGGAGGGGAAGAAGGTGTACAGCTCAGCCTCTGTGAAGCTTGTTGCGTTGGCTTTTCTGATGGGAACTCAGCTTTCCTGATCATCAGAGGAGCTCAGGACCTCACTGTTGCTGAGGATGGCTGTGGTACCTTTTAGGAGAGCTATGATTCTTAATTTGTGTGTCATTTCCTGGCTCCAGCACAGATCTCTCAGCCTGCTAGCACAGATCCTTCATCCTGCTGGCACAGAGATTCAGTTACTATGATTCCAGAAATTTCAGGTGTGTGATTTCCAAGCTCTTCTATGTAGATGTCTTCTGGACTTGTTCTGGGTCGGGTGGAGCTCTGGGATTGCATTTTGCTCCTCCATTTTTTCATTTTTGAAGATCCAGCAGTTCCCTGGGGCTCATCCTCACTCCCACAATTGTGCGGGAGGGGTGGGGTGAGGCTCCTAAATCTCCCCAGGCCTCATCTTGGCTCCTACTACATTGTGGAGGAGGCAGAACACGATCACCAAGGCTCCCAAAGCTGTCTCAGGCTCAGAATGGCTCCCAAGACAATGTGGAGGGCACCTCTAACACATGTTTTATCTTAAAAAATATGCACAAAGTAAAAATTTCATGGAAACACTTAAATCATGAGAAACAACACTGATACCCATAAAACTAAGGGACATAAAACTATGTCCCTTCAAATCTTATTCCTCCCTGTCTGACTTCCTATGTATAACCATAAATCATCTTCCTGGCTATTTGCTCTTGATTTTCAACATAGACTTGGCTAAAAGCCCCCAACTGTAGCCATGCCACAGCGTCAATATTCAACTGCCTTGAAATTTCTTTTGCCAAATCAATTAGTATACTGCCCTTAATCTTAGTCTCAGGCAATGTCTCTGGATATGAGCCAAATGCAGACAAACTTTCTGCCAAACGATAACACACATCATCTAGAGTCCAAAACCTAGTGCAGTCTTTCTTCCCAGCAGAAACCTCCCAAGCCTGGTTTTACCAGTAGGATTTCTATCAGTCTTCTAGTCTTCTGAGCTCTGACCAGAATCTCCCATACAGAACAGCCTAAGGCATTCTAGCACTCCGCTTTCAGGCAAAATCTCTGAACCTTTCCAAACTCTTCCCACAAGTCATTCCCAAAGGCTCTTGAACCACACAGTCAGGCTAGAACCCCACTTCTAGCACCAAATTCTGTCTTGGTTATTTTTCTGTCATTGCTGAGACAAAATATGCAATGCCTAAAATAAAGGAAGGAAAGGTTCATTTAGCTCATAGTTTGTGGAGGTTTCAGTCCATAATGAACTGGCTTCAAGGCAGTGTGTCATGACACAGGGTCAACACTTTAAGGCAGTAAAAGGCAGCAAAAACAGAAGCAAAATGGTGGTGGGGGCAAGCCTCTTTTCCTCCTTTATACTGTATATCGGCTATCCACCCACACCCACACCATCTCTGTGCCCTCCTCTTCTACAAGCTGAGGATGTTTACAAAGTAAGGACCCTGGCCCCCTGCTGAATCACTTAGTTGAACTTTTAAGCTTGTCAAATTGACATAATGAACAACATCCTAGAGTGATAAGGGCATGTTCTTTTCACCTCAGGTTGTAGAACTGCTGAGTTACTTATTTAAGTGTCTAGACTCCTCAAGATGCAATGTATCAACCACAACACAGGTTAAGAAATTGAAACTTAGCCAGGTGTGGTAGTGCATGGCACACTGGGAGGCTGAGGCAGGAGGATTGTAAGTTTGAGAACAGCCTGGGCAACATAGCAATTTAGTAAGACCCTGTCTCAAAATAAGAATAAACAACAACAACAAAAAAAAGTAAAAAGGACTAGGGATGTATCTCAGTGTGAAGGACCTTGGTTCAGTTCCCAGTAAAACACACACACACACACACACACACACACACGAACAGGAATTGAATTAAAACTCACTGGTGCATCAGGAACTCTCTCTCTCTCTCCATTTTCCCACATACTAGTTCACATTCCACCTCTTCTCAAGGGTGATTATAATCTGCACTTTTGTCCCTATTCTATATATTGTCTCTGGCTTTATTCACTCAATATATATTCAGTAGATACTTCCATAATGTTGCACAAAGTATTAGTTGAATAAACCACTACATATCAATAATGCTTTTGACCACTATTTTACTTATTTCCTATTTTTATCTTTTACAAAGCACACCACTTTATACATTTCTGTGAATGTATTTGGGTGCATATTTCCATATGTTTCTGTCAAGCATATGCACACACAGAGGCAGAAATGCTGGGCCAGCATAAACTTTATGGTCCCTCCCACAGAGATTTTCAAAGGGGTTTTACAATTTACACTGCCATCTTCAGAGCAAAAGGTCCAGATCAAGTTAGTCTTTCAATTATGCCCCTTCTGGTGACTATGTAGTGATGTCTTATTTGCCTTTAATTTTCATGTTCCTATTTGACAATGAAGTTATATACATTGCCTAGATTACTTTTAGTCATTCAGATATCCCTTATGAAAAATCTTTGTTCAAATTTCTTGCCCATTTTTCTGTTGGATTGTCTGTCTTAGAACTCTGTAAATGATTTTTATGTGTTCTGAATATGTCTTTTACATATGAATAAAATGGGTTCATTTTGTTTATGTTTTACTTAGAATTTTTTCATCTACGTTAACAAGCAAAGTTTACCTGCAAGCTTTTCTTTTTATTTTTCTTTCCAAGATTTTGCATCAAAATTATACTGATGTCATAAGACAAATTGGAATATATTCTCCTGCCCCCCAGAAAACTTGTTAAAAAGTTGGTAACACTTCTTCTTTAAATGTTTGGACAAATTCACTCATGAAGCCAAAAGTAACTAGTGTTTCCTTTATTTGGAAATTATAAATTGTAGATTCAACACTTTAATAGGTATAGGTTTATTCAAATCTTATATTAATTCTTCTGTTCACTTTGATAAGCTGTGTTTCCTAGGCAATTTACATTTTGTCTAATTTATTTTTAATATTTGAGACAGTTTGAATCTTATCTAGAGTCTTATCACTTTCTCTTAGTTCACTGAAAAGAAAGATTTATGCTAATATTGTTTGGACAAGATGTCATGCCTATGTCTTGTACTCTGAATAACTACTATGAAGACAAAAATACACAATGTGTTAATTACTGTAACTCTCTTATTAACCTGTTTTAAGATATCTTTGTTTTTTATCTGGGAATGACTTCCCCATACAGACCACTTTGTTTGGTATTAATATACTTTTTTATTCAGTTAGTGTCTGCATAGTTATATTTTTCCATATTTTTACCATCAAGCTTTCTGTATTTTTATATTTTAAATGTCAGATTAAGCTTTGTTTTTTAATCTGCACAACTTTATGTCTTTTAGTGGGATTCTTTAGTCGATTTAAATTATTGCACATCGATTTTGGCTTAAAGATAACTTCTTGCTGTCGTTGAATTTACTATTCTTACCCTCCTCTGTACATGTGAAGTTGACGATGTGCTTTACAGTTGTTTTGATTTGATGGGAGGGCTGTAGGATAACAATTGTCAGAAAAAGCTGAAGCAAATACTAAAGGCTAGGATTAGCAAATTCTGTCACAGAGTATTTAAGCTACTTTTTAAAAGATCCATACAACCTTGTCTATAATTTTTGGAAAAGTGTTGAAAAACATGACCATGAACAATTTTAATTTTTCAAATGAAGAAAGTTGGTTATTTTATTCTTTACAGCAATCTTGGGAAAAAATTCTAAAATTAATGTCTTAGAAAGAATGGTTTGCAAGGCAATCTTCAAAAGGAGAAATGGTGATTACCAAGGCAGAATGTGTTAATTTCAAATGTCAAATAAAATTATCCACATTTTCTTTTTTTGAAAGGATCACTGGACCAGCAGAACAGAAGGACCAGAATATAATGATTCTGTAATTCAACAAGCCATTTCACATAATATCCATTGGATATACTACAGAAATTTGGACTAGGAGAACTTACAATTAGGTTAGTTGAAAACTGGTCAGTCAATGGTTCTTACATGCACTGATTCATTACCTTGGTTGCCATATGGTTTACCATTTCAAGCAATCACTTGGGTAAATATGTAGAAGTGGTAGTCATAACATCAATGCAGTACATGAAATTCTCAGAGGCAATCTATGTACTGAACAACAGAACAAGATGCAAAAGAATTTCTCAGGTCACATATTACTTGGGATGTTCAGGAATTTAAATCATTTATAAAACTAAGGAGATTGGACTTCTCAGTAGTATGTGTGAAAGAGTTTTTAAACTCTTTAGATCCAAGTTGAGAATAAATTCAGTATAAGGCAATGGTCTAGTAGAGTTTCACAAAGTCTATTGGCTATCCTCATAAAACTATTATAAATCAAATAGAAAGAGTGGCACTAATCAGCCATAATTAGAATGTCAGATTTATTCCTTAACCCCCAATAATCTCATAACAACTACTGAAATGCAGTTTGTAATCAGGAATTCTAGAAACCAGACTTCCATAAAGCAATGGAAAACCCCAAAGGCCAGAGAAATTCCAAGTGTAACTTGGAAATTTCCTTGATGAAGGATATGGTTTGGGTATTTAGAATACCATTATCTAAGACTGACTATTGCTTTGCTTAGGAAAGATCAAATTCTATCTAGACTTTTGCACTTCCCCAAGTGAAATTCACAGAAAGTTGCCATGCTGACCAAAAGCAGTGGAAAAGACGAGAATCCTGTAAATTCATCACCCATAGTGCACTTGAACTTTATGAAGCCTGGTTTATCAATTAAGCGATTTATGCAGTGCAAGAGTATGGTTACATGTTTAATCCTTAAGTAAGTTTTTCTTTGTGGATTTCTTCCTCAAAGCAGTTATTCTGAAAATGAAATCCATAAATTATTTAGTCTTCAAGAGTCATGGATAGAGGAATCGGTGTTCAACTAAGTTGGTACACTGAGTTAATAATATTTATTTTTCATTGGTACATTGGAGTTTTATTTATTATCAACTAGCAAAAGAACACAATTTTTAAAATCAGGTGCCACTACAGACTTAAATAAAAATAAAGATACTATAATCCTATCTTTCCTCAGTTCTATTACTCTTTGTATGATACCAGATTTCTATTATTGTGCCTTCTCTGGAGGCTTCTAGGAACTAATGTTTGTGTCTTTAATGACTAAACTCGATATGTTGTTTTGTTTGTTTTTGTCTTTACAACTAACACACTGGAAAATCTGAATCCTTTTTGGTGTTTCATCTGCTATTTTACCATATTCAAACAATGACATGCTCACATCTAATTTCTTGATCCTTTCATTTTAGATAGATTTCACTACTCTCTATGAAATATGACATCATATGCACTGCCAGCTGTATCCCATTCTCCACTCAAACCACACATCTCTTCCAATATATTAGTATTATTTGTATTTGAATCAGTAGATTTAGTCTGTCTTATTAGGGTTATGGAGCTATAATTCAGCTCCATAGAGCCACAGATGTTCTCTTTCTGTTAGTTTGGAACTTGAAGCTCCCCCAAAGGCCTCTGTGTTCAAGGCACAGTCTCCAGTGCAGGGCACTGTAGGACTTTTTGGAACCTTTAAGAGGTGGGGCCCAGTGGGAGGTCTTGTGTCTGGGCACATGCTCTTGAGGGAGATAACAGAAATTCAACCCTTTCTTCTTCATCTAATGCTCATACAATTCATGTTTCTGACAAATGTTCTCTATGTGCACTAGAGGGAGAGTGATGTAAGGGGAGAAAAACCTCAGAATTTGAAAGCCAAACTTTATTTCAAATTTTGGTTCTATCATTTGCTTTATTATGTATCTTTGGAAACTTAATCTCCTGAATCTCATAATAACACCCACCTTTTTGTTTTGATGAGCAAAAGGCTATAAAGCATGAAAAGGTTCTAGTGTGTCTTAATGGGTCAGTAGTAAATATTTATAAAATAAATGAGGGCTGGGGATATAGCTTAGTGGCAGAAGCACCTGCCTGGCAAGCGCAAGGTCCTGAGTTCAATTCTTGGTACCAAAAATAAAAGGTTTTTAGAAATGGACAATTAGATCAATAAGTTAATAACTGAATAAAATATTTTTAGCTAAAATAACATAAAGGTTCAGTTAAGTTGAGTTGGGTTTGGCTCATCCATTTTGAACTTCTGATCTCTTGAAGAAGAATTATTTGAGTAACCTGCTGGTGAATCTGAGTAATTAGAACGTTTTAATATTATGAATGCTTTTACCATAGTCCTTACCCAAGAAATCTTTTCACTCTTCTTGCCAAATTTATATCTGAAGCTTGAATCTTCAAGTAGAGTATGAGTATAATCTGCTGTCTACATGATCAAAAGCGGATATGTCTGAACTGATCCGTAAATACCAGGATATAGGAATTTCCTGTGTACTTACATGGTACTGTTGGCAAATGTCCTCAGCTATACACTGTGCACATGTAGAAGCCACTTTTTAAATTTTCAGCCATGCTGTGTAATAGTCTTAATAATTAATAATTGGCTGTATTTTACTGAACAGTTACAAATTTTTTTAATAATTAATAATTGGCTGTATTTTACTGAACAGTTACAAATTTTCTACCACCAAGGGATGGATTCAGAGAAATTCACTCTGAACTCCAAATATAAAGTTATCACATTACATATCTTCTAAAAAATTATCAAAGTGGAAGCAGAACATTTATTTGGGTATTTTAATTGGTATTACTCTCATAAAATTGTTGGTTCTTTTTATCAGATGGTTTTCTTTGGGTGATTACCAATTGTTTTGGTGAAAAATGCATTTTAAATTATTTCAAAAGTCTTTTTGTTGGGAATGATGGCACACCCCTGTAATCTCAGCACTCCAGCACTCGGGAGGTTGAGGCAGGAGGACTGTTGCTAGTTCAAGGTCAGCCTAGGCTACAAAGTGAGTTCAAGATCAGCCTGAACTGCATAGTGAGACCCGGTCTCAAAAAGACAAAAAAAGTCTTTCAAGTGACCAAATTTGAAATAATAATCCAATAGCATGACACTGTATTGCTTTGTACCGTATAAATTGTCACCAACACAATAGACAGTGTGGAGAATCCTTTCCAGGTAGAACAAAAGTACATGTACTTCCTGGCAGTTTAGAGGTTGGTTAAACAATCCACTTTCACATAAGTGACCCATGTATTTATTTACATCACCAGATTTATTGGCATTCTACAGAAGAATTTACATTAATTTATTTACCAGTAAGGTTTCTTTAGCTTTTGTTTTCTCAAAAAAAATCTTATCCTATTTATAGCACAGCACTTCCTTTCATGGAAGAAAGGGAGTCAAGGATAACAAGTCCTCGGTAAGAAATTTTTATGTTGTGGCACAATTATTCTGGCTTGCTCCACAAATCATTGAGACACACTCCCCAGAAACTCAAAGAAAATGCTAACATTAAAAATCACACATTTCTTGGTGCATGTGTGAGACAGATACCTTCACATTGTATGGTATCAAACAGAAAAATGAGGTTTTACTTTTAAAACTATTTCAGAATAATCTGTATTACTTCATAGGAAACAAATTAGTAGTGATAGGAGAATAACCACAGAATCCAACACAAAGGAGATGTGTTATTCCATGGATTTTCCTTTGAGAGTTTTTCTATAATGGAATAAAATGATTCAAAGTTATCTAATAAATTAAAAATTAGAAGAATTGACTTTATAAAAAAGAAAAAATGAGGGAGTCTTCACAGACCTGAAGAACATGGGAAAGTGATTTTCAGGCCAGCTATCTGATATTGTGAAATAAATGTTTCACTAGAAAATCAGGCAGGGTTGGAACAATTTTCCAAGCTCCAAGGCCATAGTCAATTGTATGCATTAGACTATCTTTGGTGTCTATTTGGAGACTCCACCCCTGTCATAGCTCATCCTTCAAAGCACCTTTTTCATCAAGTGAAGAAATAATCTGGGGTTACATTAAAGCAGAGAAGCTGCAAAGATCTCTCTGGGAAATCAGAGTTTGAAGTCTATCTTTCATCAGAGGACCTCAAATACTTTTTCTACATTATTTTAAAGATTATTTTCCAAGTTCTTGGGTACAAAATGACCATGTAAATAATGCTCCATGCTTGATATAATATGCCTATGAAAGTGAATATCTGATAGAGCACATATATAATTTGAAAGACTAGAACCAGCCTTTATTTTATGATAAACTTGTTTCCATTATAGTACTTAACTTTCCTCTACTTCTATATTGGTAAGCTTTTGCATCACTGGGACAAAGGACACAGCTCCTGCATTTTATTTT
>NW_004955431.1:7026774-7030769 GCF_000276665.1 Chinchilla lanigera | reverse complement strand
GTACTTGGCAGATTATCAGGCAGAGTGGCACGTGGCAGAGGGCTGCATCTCAGGGCGGCAGCACAGCAAAAGCCGCCAGCACACACCAGGGCACACACAACAGGGCCAGCTCCTGCATTTTAAAGGAGAGGTTTACTCTGACTCATAGTTTCAGAGGATTAGTCCATGGTTGGCTGGTTCCAAGGCATAAATGCCATGGAAGAATGCTGCGGCAGAGGAAGCTGTTCAGTGCATGGAACTAGAGAGATAAGAGAAGAGCTGCAGATGAGAATATAGCCTTCCAAGTCATACAGTGATCTGCCCTATCTGATTAGGCCTCACCTCAAAAGCTACAATTTTTAGGAGAAATTATAAATAAAAATATAACATTCTTCACCTAAATCATAAAGGAGGTTTGTTTCATTATGCAAACGCATTTAGTGTATCTCTATGAGTTGCCAAATTCTTTTTGTTTTTTTTTTGTTGTTGTTGTTTTGTTTTGTTTTGTTTTTCTTCCAGTACCAGGAATCGAACTCATGACCTTGCACTTGCCAGGCAGGCACTTTGCCGCTGAGCTAAATCCCCAGCCCCAAGTTTCCAAATTCTTAATAGTGCCAGCATTGTTGACAAGTCCAAATCCAGTCTCCTCCTATAATCAAGGCATGAGCCCCTGAAAAATCAAAAAGAATATTAATATTTCAAATGTACAAGAACACAGAGTAAAATATTCTATCCTAAAAGGGAACATGAAGCAGATAGACAGGAGTTAGAGCAAAGTAAGACCAAAATCTAGCTGGACAAACATTAAATCCTTTAGCTCCATCTCTAGCATCTCAGGCAAAAAGCCCAAGCTCCAGAGGTATTGGGCAGCCTCACCTTTATGGTATTTCTGATTGTAGCAAGCACACATAGCTTCTCTCCTGGGCTGGTTCTTCTCACTGCCTGATATTTTCCTCAGTAGACATTCCACATTTCCGGCATTTTCAGTTTCCTAGGGTTTCCAGTGCACCTTTGGTTTTGCTATCGTAGCTATACATATCACACTCTCAGGCATATTACCTCTCTTCCCAAGCCTTCTTGGGAAATCTGTATGGAAGCCTCATGACTCCACAACTCTTGCATTGTGCAAGTCTGAGAAACAAACCATCATCATCATCATTTTAGTGATGCCAAAGTCAGCTACCAGCTCCAGCAGTAGCCTAGCCCCCTTGGCTCCAAAAGCTTCCGATAGCCTTGATGACTAAGCACTATGAAAAGAATTCTGGAAAACCAGTTCTCTAGATGGTCCTTCTAGCAGGAGGCCCAGTGCCTCTCTTCTGAAATGAAAATTTTATACTTTGGCACTCTTGAGCCTGTAATGGGTAGGGTCTTGCTGATTCCTGAGATACCTTCAAGTCATCTTTCCTATTTTTCTAAAGCAAAACACTTGGTTTTTAAAAATGTTAATCTTTTTAGCAACCACTCTCTGCCTCAACTTTACAAGCATTTTCTTTCTGACAAAGTGATATGTCACTTGGCTGTATTTTTTGCTCCTGATTGTCACCAAAAGCAGCCAGCAGTACCCATGCCACAGTCTAAGGACATGCATAAAATGTAGCAATTCTTTGTCAGAATGAAACACAGCCTCTAGTAAATTTACCAATACAGTCTTAATTCCCACTTGGAACCTCATAAATCTGGTCTACACTGTCCATATTCCTATCACTGTTCTGATCTTGTGAGTTCTGACCAAAATTATCCATTAAGCTTAGATTTCAGCTTTCTAGGGCTTCTATAACCCACATCTTCAAACTTTTCCAAACCTCTTCTATGAACCAGTTCCAAAGGCTTCTAAGCAACATAGCCACAGCACAGCAACTACCCCACTTCTGGTACCAATTTTCAATGTCAGTGAGGTTTCTCGTTGCTGGGACAAAATACACAAAACCTAGAACTTACAGGAAGAGAAATTATTTTGGCTCACAGTCTCAGTGAATTCTGTCCAAGATAGTCTGGCTCCAAGGCAGCAAGAATGCCCTGGCAGAATGGAATAGCAGAGGAAAGCTGTTCAACATTTGGTGGCCTGGAGGAAGAAAGAAAAAAGATCCAGAGATGAGATTAAAGCTATCCAGGTCATCCCCTCAGTGACGTGCTGCCTCTTACTAGGTATCACCTTTAAACATGAGACTTTGGGAAGCATTTTAGTTCTAAATGATAATAGGAAGTGCTATGGTTTAAACCTAAAATATCCCCCCAAGTTCTAATATGTGTGGAGGGTGACTGATCATGGGGGAGCTGAACTCATCAGTGGATTAATTCACCAAAGAATCTATAGTTAAATGTGCTGTCCGGAGGTGGGGCCTATTTGGAAGAGGCAGGTCAGTGGAGGTGTAGCCTGGACAGGTATACTTCTTATCCCACCACTTCCCTTTTCTGTCTCTGCTTCCTGGCCATCATGATGCTAATAGCTTTCCTCTGTCCAAGCCCACTCACTGTGACCTTCCTGCCTCAGAGCCAGCTAACCACAGACTGGAAACCTGAGCCAAAATAAACCTCTCTTCCTTTAAGGGTGGGTGTCAGCAATTTTGTTCCAGTGATGATAAAGTAGCTAAGATATTAAATCTTCATAAAAACAAAAATTGCTCATGTATCTATTCAATGTCAGAGAAAGCTGCATCAAAATATAAACATGAAATCTCTCTCTTGGAAACAATCTCAATGTCCATCAACTGATAAATGAATAAAGAAAATATAATATACATGTAATAGAATACTATGGAGTGTAAAACAAATGAGTCCTGTCATTTCTGACAGCATAGGTAAAACTGGATAGCTTTATGTTTAGTGAAATAAGCCAGGCTCAGAAACACAAGTACTACATGATGACTCATGTGGAATCTGAAAAAGTTGCTCTCAGAGAAACCGAGAATCAAATAGTGATTACAAGAAGCAGGAGAAAGCAGAAGGTGGGGGGTTGGGCACAAGTTTGTTGGTGACAATAAGCTAGAGTTAGATAAACGTAAAAATTTCTGGTGTGCTACATTGCACAGCTGGGTGGCTATAGATAACAATAAGGTACAGATTGCTACAAAAAGCTTGAAGAAAGGATTTTGAATATTTTCTCCATCAATAATAAATGTTTGAGGATATAGATCTCCTAACCTGAACATATGCCCATAGGGATTTACCCTTCTTACCAGGCATTTCCTTCAACCATGAGACTATTGATGACATTTTAGATCTAAACTATAACTACTTCCATGAAAGTCACTGTTATGGTTTAGCTCTAAAATGCTCCCCAGTATTGTAATGTGTGTACCAAAGCATCACATGGTACCCAATGAATATGTCCAATTTTTATGTTTCTATGTGCAAGTTAAAACTTAGAAAAAACTTTCCTGTAAAGAAATTTATTTCTTTACTTATTCATTTATTATGGTACTGGGAATTCAACCCAGGTCCTTCACATTGAGATACATTCTAGCAGGGTTTTTTCCTTGCTTACTTGTTTTTGAGACACAATCTCATTAATTCATTAAATTTTCCAGGCTGGGCTTAAACTTGGATCCTTCTGCCTCAAGCCCTCTAAATTAGAACAAATTAGGAACTCTTTAAATTAGATGCAAGTAAACATCAAAAAAATTTAAGTTTATGTAAAATTCGCTTTTAAGATATAGTTCAAGTTTCAGGTATTTTTTAGGCCCTAGGTCCAAAACCTGAACAAAGTAATATTCCCTGGAGGTATGCTTTGGAGTTGTACTTTCTATAGAATTCAACACAAAGAGCATCCACTCAGAAAGACAGAGCTCCTCTTAACTTCCAGGAGGAGAAATGTCACTTTTTTCAAGGCCTCTGGGGCTGATGAATGAAGAATGAGAAAGTCAAGGAGTATAGAAGCTTGTATTAGAAAAGTGATCAGTCGTTCATATTAACATCTCAAAACTAGTATGAGGGGGCTGGGGATTTAGCTCAGCGGCAAAAAGCGCCTGCCTGGCAAGCGCAAGGTCATGAGTTCGGTTCCCGGTACCGGAGAAAAA
>NW_004955431.1:6909673-7026648 GCF_000276665.1 Chinchilla lanigera | reverse complement strand
AGCTTGAAGAAAGGATTTTGAATATTTTCTCCATAAATAATAACCTATACATGCCATGGCAGATGGGCAGCTGTGACTTCTTTCCTCCGGGAATATGTAATTTAAAAAACATAAGTCTACTCCTAGAACAGAACAGCTGGAATCTGACCTTCAGAGTTTTACATTTCATGCTGAGGCCTACCCCAGCAAATCAGAGTAGAGGTAGCTTCTCTGTAATGGCTTTCTATATATTTTATATTGAATTTCCCAAATGAGAATTAGAGGGCTGAGGTTGCAATAAAGGGATGAGACAAATGAAAACCAAAGAGAACTTAAAGTGAAGTATACAGATCTAATAACTTGACTATACTACTCCTCTTATTTTAGGAGAAGAGACCATAATACAATCAGAAAAAGCAAAAAGGGTATGGTTGCAGCATAGTTTAGGGCAGAAGAGCCTGAGAACATTTAACTCTGGATCAAAATAATCATATTCACTCCCAGTAACTAGTTAGGATGAATCAATTTCTGGTGTCCATTTGTTCACAGCCAGTTATGAAGCCTCACTGTGTGTCAGCCACATGGTAGGAGATGGAGATGAAAACTAACGTGAAAATAAACAATCACAGATATAACACAGTGCTGCAAATGCCAAGCAGAGCTCAGCGGCTCGCAGTCTGTTTGTGGAGGGATTGAATGGCGGCACAACAGAGAAAGTAAAGTCATGTCTAAGAGGACCAGGGAGGACGTCCCAACCGTACCTGCTCAAGAAATCCCACAAGCCTACATCTATGGTGCTACCTTTTCATCAAAATTACCCAATCTGCTACTTTTTAGGGAGTGAGCTTTTTAGGGAATGGTACTCCGATTCCTGATCCCTACTTTGTAGATGTAACAAACCCATTAACAATAGAATAAACCAAGTGTCTGGGAATAAGTCAAAGCATCTATGTGTAGGATGGGGACCAGGTGAGTGACCCATTTCTGTGAAGCCCTCTGTTGTTTGCTATTGCTGTCACACTAAATTACTGCAATTTAGTTGTTTAAAACAATATCCATCTATTATCTCACAGTTCTGTAAGCAGAAACCTCCAAACAGCAAAGCTCTCCTGGGTTTCTGCCTAAAGTCTCACAGTGCTGAATTAATTGCTAAATTAAGCCTCCTGGTCCCCATTTCCCTGCAAGGTATAGGATGGGACACTGTGAACACGGCAGACACTCTCTACAGGTCAAGGCTCATGATCCTCTTCTTTCAGGGTCAAAGCCAACAAACTCAAGTCTAGTCCTCCTCATGCTGTCACATCTCTTCTGTTGGTGTCTTTGTGAGGCCACCTCTGCCTTGAGTCCTGTATCCCGTGTCCACTATTAAGAGCGCTTGTGATTACACAGGGCTCACAGGATAATCTAATTCCAGGACTATGACTTTCATGTCATCTGCAAAGTTTCTTTTGCCATTCAGGGGAGCATATTTAAAGGCTCTAGGAGGTAGACATGCACATCCTTGGGAGATGATTTTTCTACCTACCACAGCCTCCTCTGACACCTCCAATACTGTACAGGTTTCCATGCCTTAGAGAGAAACAGCAAGCTACTGCCCCTGAACCATTCACCCTTTTCCCGTGGTTAACCAAGGAAGAGCATACTCTTGGAGCACCATTTGTTACCCCTAGAAATACTTTTCCAATTTACTATGAAGATCCTGGTATACATTCTCCAAGTGAAGAAATGAAGCCCAGAGTGATTTTGCCTCCCATTCACATCCCTATATTTCTTTGCGATAAATCTCCAATAATTCTGCTCACACCTGTAATTTGAGCCTACCTGTCTGTAATGAGTCCAATAGCTTGACTGATAAGTTTAAAAGCTCATATTTAGGCTGGGTCTTAAAAAGAAGACCAGGAAATATTTTTTTCTGAGAAGCAGCATAATTAAGGCTACATAAATGTTGAGAACTGTACGAGATGCTTCACACAAGTGATGTCACTTATTACTCATAACAACACTGGAATGTAGGTGCCATTTTGCTACTAAGAAAAATGAGGATGAGTGAGACCACATTATGACGAATAAATTTTAGCACTAAGACATAAACCTTGGATGTAAAGCCAGAGCACTGCCTATTTTATCTAGAAGAGGATAGAAAAAGAAGAGAAATCATTACTCCAGGAAGAGAGCACAGTTTGTACAAAGGCATGTCACTAATCAGATTCATTATACTTTCAGCCAAAGAGGAAAATAAACAAGATAGACCTTAGAGAGCTGAGCTTGAGAAATGTAGAAGTGCTAGAAATAGGAAAACCAGCAGTGCCTGTGAGGCTAGATGAAGCCTGTGGATATGTTTTAGAGGATTTTAAATAAATATAGGACTCAGGAAGCCCAAGTGTAAGATTTCCTACGAAACTTGTAAAGATCCCCAAATTGCAACCAAACAAGGAATTTTAAAGGCCCAAATCATCACTTTTTTCCCCTGTCATTCCTTGTATAAACTGGAATGTCGAGTTTGGGAAGAGGCCTCATCTCCCTCTGGCCTACTTTAGATACTGAAAGTAAATTAAGTCTTTGTAATTTGGTCAAAAAGAAGGAAAATAATGGGGAAAACCCTTCCTTGCTCTTTGTCACAGTTTTGCAGAAGGCAATGACTTCAGTTCTCCAGGGAAATGTGTGTATTTGTAAATACACACATTACATGTGTATCTGTATGTGTATGTACGTATATCTGTCAAGGTCAGTATCTGTGGACCCACAGACTGAAAATCTGTGAAGCATCTTAGCTCCATTTTGAGTGCACAGGTGTACTGCTGCTGGAGTCCCTTTTGCTCCAGGTGAAATCAGTGTTTTGTTCTACTGGGGCCTTCAGCTGATTGGATGAGGCCCACCCACAGGATGGGGAACAATCTGCTTTAGGGAAAGTCTGCCAATTTAAATGTAAATCTCATCCAAAACATCCTCAGACACATATTCAGAATAATGCCTGATCACATTCAGTGGCCCAGCCAAGCTGACATGTACAATTAGTCACCACGAGTGTGGCAGCAATTATTCCTGCTTCATCAGCTTCAAGGGTGCCATCATATTTGTTCTTTTATGGTGTTTGGCGAAGTGGGTGGAGCTCACAAAATCCAATTAAAATTCTTGAAATTTCTTGTAGAAGAGAAATACTGTGTCCTTTTTCTAATTGGCTAATTCTGTACATCAGAGAATTCTATAACCCTAGGGTACAATTAGGACAGGCTCTGGAGCCCGTATGATTCATTTTTTATTTAGCCATAGTCAGTGATCCTGCTAGAGGGTAAAGGATGAACTGTGTGAGAAAAAGCTAAAAAAAAAAAAAAAATTCATGACCCCTGAGGCCAGAGACCAATGTAGAGAAAAAATTAACTATTGGAGTACATTTAAGCAGTTCCCTCATACGTTTTCTGCATGTCCTGTGTGTATATAGACAAAAACCATCTGCAATTTTCCAAAATTTCCCTAAATAACTAAATATCCATGTGCATGCATGCATATATGTCTCACCTGCAAATATTTCTGCATTTAAATAAATAAGTAAATACCGAAATATATGCATTAAAATATTCCCTCATGAAAGTAAAAAACAGTCTCATATACATAATGCTAAAAATTCAAGAAGCATTCTCATAGAGGTTAGAAGCAAAACTAGGATGCCCACTCTCTATCAACACTGTTATTTTACTTTTTAAAAAAGAGCAGGGTAACAGGAAAACATGAGAAAAAAGTTGAGATAAAATTTTTAATTTTTAATTGACAAATGACAATTTATACATTTATATTATACAATGTCATGTTTTAATCTATACATATATTGAGGAAAGGCTAGCTCAAGCTATGTAGCTTATGTTACCTTTCATACATAACGTATTTGAGATAACAACACTTAAACTCTACCCCTTTGACAATTTTTAAGTCTATAACATATTATTAGCTATAATTACCATGGTGTGCAATAAATCTCTTGAATGTTTTCCTTCTGTCTAAATAAAATTTGTGGTTTTGACTGACAAAAAGATAAAAATACTTTTTACATAATAAGGTTATAGAACTGAAAAGAACTCAAGCAAACCAACTAGGAAATTATTACAAACAATAAGAGGTTTTTATAAGATCATTGACTTCAAATAAATATGCAAAAATCATTACCCATACTACAGAGAAACAACTACCAACTATGAAAAACAAAACAGAAGGAAAGAATCTGTTCATAAGATCAACCACAAAGGAACAAAAATTACCAGAAATATGCTTAATTTATGAGTTAGAGCCACACAAAAAATTTTTTTAAATATTTCTAAGACTTGAATATAAGACAAAGTATAATTTATTCTTAGATAAGAAGACCAAATACTTGTAAGAATATCAACTCTTCATAGATTAATAAATTATATTTCATGCTACTATGTGATAATAATACAAAAATATTTAACTAAAATTAAACATTTTATTTTAAAATCTGAGCAAAGCTAAAATCAATTTAGAAAAAATAAGGAGACTAAGTGGCAAAATAATTTAGATAATGTGATACACAAAAAAGAAAATATAGATACCAATGATATAAAAACCCACATATTTGAATTGTTAATATGATGGAGGACATATTATATATAAGTGAGAAAAAGATAGATTCTTTAATAAGTAGGATTTTGATAACATTCTGGATAAATGGAGTCCAGTTTTTGGTCCAAAAATTCCAGATAAATCTAGTACAGAAATAAAAAACAAGAAATTATAAAAACACTGGAAGAAAAATCTGGATAAATTCTTTAGCTGACAAGCAAAAAGTTTTCCTAAGCCAAAAACTTGTGACAAATTTGTACTTGAAAAATCACAAAAAGTAAGAAAAACCTTCAAAGCATGTCTAAGAGCTATTTTCTGAAGAACTGTAAGTCAAACAGAGAAAGTAAATAATTATATAAAAAGTTAGGCAAAACTCTTGATCAGAGATACTTCAGAAAGCTGCAACTTAAAACTGAGGACGGATCTGTTTTGCTTATCAGATTAACAAAGATCAATGCTGGATAAACATCGTACGTGGAGGAAATGAGAAGCAAATCTAACTCATTGCTGCCTGGGGAGCCTATTAACATAAATTTGTGCACCTTTATTTGAAAGTACCTAATACAATGCAAAATGTGCTTGGTTTTGACTCAGCACTTCTATGTTTTGGAATTTATCCTACATACAATCTTTTATATGTGCATAAATACATATGTCAACAGATATTTATTAAAGCACTGCTTGAGAAAGCCAAATGTTTTAAAACAACATAAATGTAGCTTAGTAAATATTTATTATAGGAGTCCACACACATCATAAAGTATTAATATAAAGTCACTTTATACACATTAAAATGAATACTTTCTGAAATGTAAGGAAGATGGAGAAAAGTGAAGTATGCTACTGTATGCATGTATTGTAGGGGATGTAGGATACACGATTATCTGATGGAGGGACAGTGTGCCTATAGAAAGGTGTTCAATGAATTGGGCAAAGCAATAGTAGGACAAGATGGAAAGGAAACCTAATTTTCCCTGCTGTATATGATTTATAGTTTTTAATATTGTGCACCATGAAGACGAGGTATGTATTACCTTTTCTAATCAAGTAAATAAGTTTGAAGTCATTGGAAATGTTGTAGGTAGGTTATTCACAAAATCAACACGTCAAAGAAATTTTATACCCATCAAAGCTAACAATAATATTCCAAATTCTGTTAATAGCATTGTTGTATAGCTAAAGAATTGCTTAATATAAAAAATTCTTACCAAGTGTGCAGATGAAATAAAAAAAACTTGAAAAAATGATTAAGCAATTTTTAAGAATTTATTAAACACAACTACATGTCAAGCAAGGGGAATGGAAAAACAAAGAAGAAATCTACCCTCAAGTCACTTCAAATTTAATAGAACAAATGAAACCAGGATAACAAGAAGGACAAAGAAAATTAATAGGCCGCACTGACTAACATGACCTGGAAGTGGTTTCAGTAACACTGAAAGACAATGGTGGAGAAATCTCCCAGAGGCTAAAACCGTAACTAAAGACTTGACTCTCTCTGACTTTGAAGACCTTAATACTACCTGATACGGAAGTACCTTTCCCAACAGTTTTCAACCCCCACAACTGCCCACAAAGTGTCTGTTAGGTGGAAACATCCTATCCAAATAGCCAGCAACTCAGCCACAGAGACCACGAAAGCCTGACCTACCTGGTTTCAGTAGAGGAAAGGAGTTGTGCATATAGTGTGCAAAGTGCTTCACTACACATGTGTAACCCTTACAAAGGATATGTCTTTATGGCTCTGAAAGGTTAAAGAAAATAACAACTGACAAAAGCCATTCTAAAATGTAATGCCTATCAGGAAAAAGTTCCACACTATTTTAGCTGATTTGTATGCATAATCAGCCCTAAGATTTGTAACTTAGCAGATCAAAAAGAACCTCTAAAATGTTTCCAAATGTGCCTTTTTGATACAGTCTACCTTGATTTACACATTCCATTTACTACACACATTTTGCTGAGTCTTAAATTTTGATAAAACCTTCAACTTTCATTTAAAATTTGCATTATAAGGGTATACGATCAAAAGTATAAGATGTGGAGATCTTTTCTCATAAACTCAAAAAGATCCAAATCACATCCAATGTGCTAATCGGAGATCAGCAAGCTACATCCTCTGAGCCAAATCTTGCCCACAAATTGATTTCATAAATAATTTTTTTTTATGTATGACCACTATCATTTGCTTACATATTCTATGGCTGTGTCAGACTATTAACAGCTACGTGGCAGGGTTTCAATAGAGACCACACGACCTACAGCCTAAAATATTTATTGTCTGGCCCTTTAGGAAAAAGTTTGTTGACCCCTCATTGAGAGTCATAGAAGTGGAATTCATAAATCTGGAGAGACTTTCCTAACTATATGATGGTGTCAATAATTAAGGTTCTAATTCAGATAAAAGCATGTGCTTTGAAGCTGGATAAGGTTGGATTGCAATCTTGAGTCTATTATACCTCAGAGTAAAGTTTCTTATTCTTTTGGTGGCTGTTTTCTCCTCTGTCATATGAGGATAATAATATACATAGTGCAAAACAATTCTGAGATTAGAGCAAGACGCTATTAATAATAATCAAGGGGCAATGCAAAGGAGCCGATGGGTGAAAGTGCCATGATCTCAAAGGGCGTATCTACCCGTGTGCTTGATTATTTAGCAGTCTTAAGATAACCATTTTCTTCTAGCAGTTCTACCATTTTGTAGTTAAGGGATTCTGGCAGGCTCAGCCACTGATCCTGTTGTTCCATGTGTTACTGACTGGATGTGCTGGTTTGGATTCTCCCATGAGTTCACAGCGTGGCTAAAAAGGCCGGCTCAACTGTACCCGTCAACTGGAAGACCTACATACGGCTTCTCAAGCATGGCAGCCCCCGTTAGGGGGCCTCATCACAAGGCAGCTCAGGGCTCCACAGAGAGTGTCCCAAGGGAGAAAGGCAACAGCACAGGATTCCTATGACCCAGCCTCCCGAGTCATCTAGTGTCACTTACAACATACTCTGTGGATAAGGCACATCTCTGAGGCCAGACTGTACCTCTCAGTGGCAGGAGTTGCAGAGAATCTGCAGCCGTCACCGATCTGTCATTGTCTAGTTCATATTCACAAAACAATTTCACTGAAACACACCACCAAACCAAAAAGAACTGAATCCAGCTTGACTTTGGGAATTCCAGATTGCATGAAAATTAATTGCACTATTTCCACTCTTCTTCCAGTGGTTCTGATAGCATTTTACACACCTGTCCGCTCTAACCAGCTGGACTTCACCTTCACTCTATCTTTGTTTTGTAGAATGTATTAGATACTAAGTACCATTCTTATTATGCCTATAAAATAAGCAAAAGGAAGTCATTTTCTTCTTCCATGAAATACAGTGTTTCTAAAAATGTGAGCATAATAGCCATATTTGAGTAGTATGCTGAGCATTTGGGATGGAAAGAGCTTGTCTTTCTTAGTCATCTATTATCTTTTTTCTTGCCTTCTATAGAAATGCATTTTGTATTTGAATTTTTAAATCTATCTTTACTCCAGATGTATTTGGGGAAAAGCATGGTAGTGAGAAATTCAATATGTCGTTTACCAGATCCAAGGGGTGGTTCAACCAAGAAACACACGGAAACTAAATTGAAAAAGTGAAGTGTAATCAGTTCTCATGTGCTGAGCAGATGCGAGATCCAAAATAAGCACAAGGGTGCTAAAGCGTAGCTGGGACAGAAGCTCTGTGGAACAACTAATGACTTCAGGTTTTGTGGCTTCCTGGAAAAAAGTGAAAACTTCAGACTTGGAATGGGAGGGCAGCTTTGAAGCTTCTAAGTGAGAAAAAACATAATTATCAAAGTGGAAAAGTAGCTGAAAGTGATTTTGGAAATTCTCTTTATGCAAGTATGTAAGAAACAGCTTCTGCAAAATGTGTATTTTTTATTTTACTGTTTTTGTTTGTTTGTTATGTCACTGGCGGTTGAACCCAAGGAGCACTGGGCAATGTCTACATTATCTTATAGCTACATTATCCTTTTTGTCTTATTTTGAACATAATCTTGCTAAATTAATTGTCCAGGTTGACCTCAGACTTTCAATAATCCTGCTTCAGCCCTCTGAGTAACTGGGATTTGCAGGTGTGTGCTAGCATGACCTGGCTTGTTTCTCTTTTTTATATGTCACTCTCTAATATACAAAAGGGTGAGCTTATGAATAGTGCTTATTGTATTTGAATCCCTTTAATGACCACAGCTGGGTAGCAGGGGGAGCATAGCCAGTAGAAGCCTCTTGGAGCACTGACCTGAAACCAAGCTCATTTCCTTTAATCACTCAGGTCTTATTTGATGGGCAAAACAGCTCATCTAGGACTACTTTTAGATTAACAGCACTATCGTCATTTCAAAACAATGCCAAAATTAAAAGGAGGGTGGGTGCTGTGTGAAGGCCCTGCGTTCGACTCCCAGCACTGGAAAAAAAAATTACTTCCTAAGAGAACATTCAATAAATAAATTAGCAATTAACACTTTTATGTTTAAGTAAAGCAACTTTCTTTATCTATTTTCTTCTTTAGGAGTGTGACCCACTTAAGAAAATATGCACAATGTGAGACTTACTACAGCATTCATAATTATTTCATATTGTCATTTTAAATTTTAAACCACAAAGTTAACAGTTATGATTTAATACATAATAAAAATTGAAAACCAAATCAAATTTTGCATATATATATATATATATGCATTATTTAATGAGAAAAGTTTTATTTCTGAGGCTGTTCATTTTGGTGGAAAAATCTAAACTTGAAACAATGTACACCCTTGGGTTGGAGATCATTCAGGAGAGACTAAATGTACAAGCACAAAATTCCTGGTTTCTCAAAATATCTATTGTGTATTTTGGATCTTACTTACTCAACCACTGTTAATTTGGTATTATCTTATTTTGAAATTCCGTATCTTTTTTTTATAGTTTTTCTTTTCTCTTTAAAATAAAAGAAAAAAAATCACGGATTCTGGGGAAGGAATTTTCGTGCAAGAATCCCATGTTACATATTGCAGGTCACACAATGCTTGTACACAACTGCCTCATTTGGCCTCACAAGTCTCTCTGGGTTAAGCATTAATTACTCTTCTATAGCGAAAGAAACTGAAGGTCTAAAAAGAGGTGCCTTTTTTCTTTTCCCCAACACTGACCTGGCCAGAGCTGAGTGAGTACTCTGAACTCACCCTCCACCCCACCCTCTACACAATCCCTCGCATTCTCTTTTCTGGTCATGATTCTCTCCCTGGGCTTATACACCCCCTTCGTGTGTTTCAGTGCTGCTTCTTTGTCTCGGCTGAGTATTTTTAACTAGAAAGACTTCAGCCTGCAGTTATGGTACATTTCACAATATCTCACATCACATGATGTCTGTAATACACTACGGCATTTGCTTATCTCTCCCTTCGCTTCTGTAATATTTCAGCCCAAAGCGGCACATAAATCGCTTGTGTGCAGGACCCGTGCCACCCACTTTGGCTCCCAAAGGGCCACCACACTTCTGTGCACAGAATAGGACACTGTTTATCATTCAGAGAAACAGTCTGAAAATCGCTATTCTTGGGGCCTTTTGCCTGGGTTTCATGCCTCTGCTTGAAAGGCCCCTGAGGTCTTCCTTTCAACGACTGATTATCCCTAAGTCTCAGCTCATGTCACTTCCTTTGTGGGGCTGTCCTGAATGATCAGGGCATCCTTAGTCACTGTCGCCCTCCATTTGTCACATTCCATAGTGATTACTTATATGTCTGTCTCCCCCCACCAAACAATTTGGAAAGCACAGCACATGTAACAATCTATAGCGACCACAGTTTCACTTGCCTTTGTATTGTTCTCGAAGTGTTAATGGACGGAATTCTTAAAACTCCAGTTAGACTGTAAACTCTTTCCTAGAGAACAAGTTCTGGTAGATATTTGTGGTATGAAAGCCAACTTGGGAAAGAGATAAAACAGTGAAATCACCTGCAATGAAATCTATTCACAATCGAAGAGGAAGAAGCTAATTACACAGTCTCTTTCAAAAGCACCCAAAGATTTTCAGAGAAAGTTGGTATATTTATTTGCTTTACTGAGATAAACAACTCATTATACTCACAACACATTTGGTGTAATCCTATTGGAAGAAAACTGAGAATGATCAAGGGAAAGAAAGCTGTCATATCGATCATTTTTTAACTAAAAAAAATGATGAAAACATTATCACACTCTAAAATGAGCTGTGTGTTCCTAAAGTTTTTATCTAACTTTTAAAATATATGAAATTTGGCTTTCCATAACACTTCTACTTTCAACATAATGAAAAGAAATGAGCTGAGTATAGACTAGTGTATGAAAGTGAATATGATCCTCTTTATTCATCTTGAACATTAAAATCTATTTTAATTACATCTCAGTAAATTTAGCCCATTTTAATGACAGCTGAGTGGGTTTAATGGTATTAAAAAGAATTTACAGATATCATCTGTGCTGGCAGTATTATATACACAAGACCAAATTTATACAGGAATAAACATAGTAGCAGGAGTTCAAACTACCCTATCAGGACCACGTGGGAAACTAGTTCACTATACAGGTGCTCTGGCCTCAGCTCGAGATGCTAAATCAGTATCTGCACTTCTAATGATAGTGATAGGGTTTTATGCAAAAAATTGGGATCCAGTGGAATAGAAGGACAGACTCACTGGTGGCAGAAGTGAGCTTCTAGTGGCTTGCAAGAGCTGATGCTGTCCGTCTTTTCCCAGCTCCATTTGCAGTGATGACATGCTAGGGACGCAGTCAGTCACAGTGGCAGTATTTCCGCTGCAGGAATTAGCAAGCAGTAATGCCTAAACAGTTTCCGACATGCCACACCTAAGACATCACAGGCACATTCTCTCATGATGAAAGGAAGTTTGGGATAACCTTCGTTTCTGCTGAAGTTCTGCTGAAGCATTCACTCTGTTGTGAGTGGAGGAAGGAGAATGGTAGAAACTCAAAGTTACCAAGTTGTTGGACTCAGCACTGTCCCTTCCTGAAGTGAAAATTAAAAAGTCTTAAAGAAATGAGTTAACAGTCATTTAAAACTCAAGGATAAAATTACCGAGACTTTATGGCCACCATTCTTTTGTTGGAGAAACATGAAAGTAGTCCACAGATCTGCTTTGCCAATTTTTGAAATATTTAATTATGTCCGACAGCCCTGTTTTTTCCTACTCCAACCCTGACTGAACCTCCAACTCTGACTGAAATATGGAGATGGAATGGAGGCTACTCCATAGCACCTGCTTTCCACAGACGGGTGGAATGCATTCATGTTTACCTTTTCATCTGAAAACAAACTAGAACTAGACAGAGGGAACTGAATTTAATAATTTATCAAATAATAAAGGAGACTCAGTGGCTTGAATTTAAAAATGACTTGGGAGCAGTGAGACTCCCACGGCTCTGAGACATATTCAGACTCGGGAGGGTTGTAATACGTCAATGTAATGTTTCCGGATGAGAAAACTACTGTTTTAAAGAAGGGAAAAAATCATGCAACTTCACTCACTGATGCAAACTGAGTGATAAAAGCTTCCCTTTGAAAATGTAGCAGAGCAGACTAAATTTTGGTTCACAAGAGAAATATAGAGGATTAGTTCTTTCAAACAGTGAGATAATATGAAAAACATTCTTATGGATGATTCTGCAGTCCAAATACAGTGTGGAATCACTTATATCACCCGTCTATGCCAGATCTCCTACCATACTTAGGATTTTATTTTATGTTCTCTAATAAAAGTATTTCCATTACTAAATGGGATTATTGTATACCTCATGAAGAATAAAAACTTTATGCGTCAACAAAAATATTTTAGCTGGATAATATATCCCAATTTGAGATATGGAGAATTATCATCTTGTTTATAGAATACATGGTTATGAAGGGGCTGGGGATTTAGCTCAGCGGCACAGTGCCTGCCTGGCAAGCGCAAGGTTGATAGTTTGATTCCTGGTATCAGAGAAACCCCCCCCTAAAAAATAAATAAATAAAAAGAATTCATGGTTATGTTCTCTTTACAGCTTAACCAGATATCCTAAAGTAGGTTCTATAATTTCAATGCTAAGGCATGGACATGGAAGCTCCAGGATGGAAGGCTTCTTTTTCAGCTCCCGTTCTTACCTGAATCAAACCCATTACTCATTTAAAGCTTAAAGTTTAACATATTAACAAAGCCAAGTAGCCCCAAATGTCATAAGGCTAATCTGTTTCTGGAGCCACTGGCTATCTGTAGTACTAAATTAAGAAAGGGTAAAAAAAGAAAATGGTAAATAATAAAAATAATAATAGCATTGTGGAAAAAATATTTTCCTAAATATGCGACTTACTACCATTTTCCACAGATATCTACCCTCCCTTAATAAGGGTCATTAACTCTCAGAATGGGTCTCTTAGAAGAGAAGATCTGAGAGTTGAGGGGTATACCCAAGGATGAGTTTATTATAAGGCATGGAGATGACCACTCTGGGTAGTCCTTGCCTGAATTGTGTAATTATGTGGCATCTAAATGACATATGACAAAGAATACTCTATGGCAGAAATTGCCCCATTACATCTGATTTTCCACGAGAAATTTTGTAGAATATTTTCCTGCTTTCTTTCTCCAATGGACAATTTGTGGCAGTATCCAATATCCACTGAATCAACTTTGACCATTTCCATGGAGCATATTTCTCATATATTAAAAGAAATGTTATTGTTGAAATTTGACATTTAAAAGATTAATTTTCAGACAGAAAAAAAGATCAAGAAATAAAAAGTTATCTATACCAACAGTTTCTAAAACATGTAGTATTTTTAGAAAACTTTTACATGCTCCCATTTTAAATAATATCACACTTGCATCTAAGAAAAACCCTGAGATACTCTGAAGTGAAAATAAACATTCTTGGATTTGTCTTTCATGCAACATTTCTGAAACATTTTACTGGCAAGACCCTGTTTCATTATACTTCTGTCTTAGCTCTGATTACTCTAAGAAAAAGCCATAGAAGGTCAACTGATAAATATTTGTTTCTCATTATTTTTGAGGCTGAAAGTTCAGTATCAGGGTGTCAGCATGATGGGGTTCTGGTGAGGAACCTCTTCCAAGCTTCAGGTTTCTGGTAGCCACACAAGGCTGTCAGAGGGTGAGGGAGCACTCTACGTTCCCTATAATAAAGGAATGAATCCCATTCAAGAGGGCTTCTCGCTCATGATCCAAGTAATTCCCACACATCATCACACTCGGGATTAGACTCCAACATACTGAACTGAGGAAAGGATACAAAACATGATCCACAATAATTCTTGTTCACATGGTAATAAGCTCACGTTCTGCAGCCCACTTTATGGAAAGTCAGTCAGAAATATTTCAGAGCAAAACACAGCAGCTCTGAAAGAGCTTTCTTTCCCATATACCTTTATATGATTCAGGGACACTTCACCAGACCAACCTGGTTCAGAAGAAATGGGCTGTGTTGGTTAATGAAGCTTAAGCATAGAATTGGACCTTTATAGTCACCAGAGCAAAATGTTGCTCTCAAAAGAGAAGGAAGCAATGCTTCTCCTTCTTACACTAAATACTAATACCTCCAGGGTTGGCAAAAGGCTCAGGTTCCAAATTCCACATGACAAATCATACTTAGAGGCATTGATTTTCTTTCCTGGGAAAGTTTTACTACCTACTACATGTGCTCCATCTTTATTGTGTATTTAGTTATTGAATTATACTCCATAACTGTTTTCTTGCCAAATTATCTCTTGAAAAAATAAATAAGTTCTCAGTAACTCAATACTTCACCCCATGTCCTTTGCAGCAATATGCAGAGCATGTGGGTGCTATAACTCTCAGTGATAAAAGAAAAGCTGTTAATGTACTTGTAACTGTATATTTTGAAAGAGCAGATGGGTCATAAACTCAGTACTGCAGGAAGTGGGATGAAGCAGGCCATAAGAATTTTATCACTGGGATTTCTGTAGTCAGTGTTACTATTAGCAAGGAGATCTCTTTCCCTACCATGGAACTCAAGATTCTCCTTTGAGTCTATTTGTATTTCTTCTGTTGTTACTTGAGTATCCACTCAGCAAATGGCAAGAAAAAAAGGGAAGGAAGAGAAAGATCTGTAGTGCCGCTGAGGAGGGAGACTGGGAAAGATGCACAGACATTACTGCACTGACAACCCAGCAGCAGAGGGAACTTGCATCAGTGTGGATGGAGCAAAAGAGGCCTAGCATTTTGGCAAAAGAGATTCTAAACATGGCTGAATAGGGGAGGAGCCCCATTGGAGCTACTCAGAGAAAAGCATCTAAAATCACAGGCAATAGGAGGGAAGACAGGGATATGCATCCCAATGCCAAAATCAATCTGAAATAAGAAACATGTAGATCAAACAAAATATAGACATAGGACTTTGCCAAAAGATGATCCAGCCCAGAGGGCTGCTGGTGGCATTGCCACCTATGTGTCAAACAAGGTTTGCCATTTTGAGAAGTCTCCAAGAAACTGATGGGCTGCAAAAGTGTGGCTAACTCAAGCCAAACAGGATAGATTTGGGATTCAAAGCCCCTTGTCTCTTGTAACTTTCTCTACACAAGGGACATGGCAACCTGGCAGCAAATTTTACTGGCACTACACCCTGTCCAATAGGCCATCAGTGTGTGTGTATGTGTGTGTGTGTGTGTGTGTGTGTGTGTGTGTGCCCTAGCTAACTGGAACCCCTAGTACAAAGTTAGGGAGCACAACAGAGGCTCTCTGTGACCCTTCCTGCCCTGAGAACAGTAAGCAGGGTGCAGATGTGCAGGATTTAAACAGCCATGGCACTCCCCCTATGGCAGAGAAGACTTAAGTGGACCAAGCAGCCTTGGGCTACCTCCAAAGAAGTGGCAGGAGCAGTGTGTCAGAAGGGTAGGGATCATGGGTGGCACAATAGTGGCAGCAGTGGCAGCAGCAAAGATAGTGAGTGGAACAGCACAATCCTTTCCACTCTGTGACCAGTGGATTGGGAGAATTTAAGCAATCTTAAGCAGTGGCACAGCAGTAAGTGGGAGGTTGGCACTCCCCCTGATGCAGAGGAGTTCATAGGGGGAATAGCTGTCTCTGAAGCAATGGCAAGAGCAGAGAGACAGCCTACAACACCCCATCCCACGCCATCCTGCAGAAATCAGCACAAGAGGACAGAGACATGCCAGTGGAAGTGAAACAGAGAAGGCTGGTCTGACCAGGAAGAGCCAATGGTACACATTGGGAACAGCCTCAGGCTGTCTCTTCCTGAGGGTCTCGCACCAACTGGGAAAGAGACACAGAGACAAACAGGGTTTGGTTTGTTTTTTTGTTGTTGTTTTTTGTTTTTTTAGGTTGTCTAGGTTTTAACTTTATTCTTTTTTTTTCTTTTTTGGTACCAGGAATTGAACTCAGGACCCTGAGCTTGCCAGGTAGGCACTTGTGCCACTGAGCTCTAGCCCTGGCCCTTTACCTTTATTTTTGTTATGATCTATTTGTCTTCTTTCTCTCTTTTCTCAACTTTATTTTTGGATTTTATGATATTTTCATGTGAGTAAATATTGTCTCCAGTCTTTGTGGTCTGCTTCGGTAATCTTTTGCTTTCTTCTTTATTCTCTTTCTCTGCTGCTCTCTTCTCCAGTTTCCCAAAGCCTGAGTAATCATCCTTTATCCTCCAGTCTTGCTTCTACTATGTTTATCTTCCTTTATCTCTCTATTTGGTCCCTTTCCCTCTTAAATTTCCCCACCACAGTGTCAAATCACTCTACTAAGGGATAATTCATTGGGTACAATTTCCTGAATAAGGTTGGATTTTGTTCTATAACATAGATCTTGCCCCTGTGGGTAAAAGCAGCAAATTAATAGGTATCACAATTTGTTAAGCTTCAGGTTATGCTTGATGCTATTGTTATTGCTAATTGTTCTACTTTAGCCAGGATGTAATACCTCTTGTAATCAGTTGTTCTTTTGTATATGACAGCACTATGATTATCTGTGATCATAACCATCACTATAGTCTAGTACCACAGGACTCATTGCTGAACCAAACAGATAATACATCTCATCCTTAATAAATTGGAAAGGTAGGTTTTTGGGAAAACCATAAAAACCAAGAACCACTTACACCTGGAAGACATCTCTGAGGAACAAACACCTTGAGAAGCCTTGATACTAGTGATAAAGGTATCTACTGTAAGAAACTTAGAAGAATCAATGTCAAAAACAAAATAAAATTTAAAAATGGAAAATGACAGAAACAAAATGCACCCCCAAACCAGTAGCCCAGACATGACAAATCCATAGGACAAAGAGATAGGGGAAATCAGAAACCTCTCACCTGAATTCTCAGGAATGCTAGCAACTGAAGTAAACACCAAATGCATAAGGTTATATGGGAAATTAGAGAAGAAATAATCTCCCAGATTAAAAAAAGAGATGATAAGCATAATGATGGACTTGCTGAACAAACCTAAAGTGGAAATAGATTTAAAAGAAGAAACCTACAGCAGCATAGGAAAATGATAGAAACTATCAATATTCAACCAAGAAAAGAAATGGAAAACATGGAATGGATTCAAAAGATATTCAGAAAATTAAAAATCCATAGAAAGTTTACAAAACTCACTGAACAAAAGTGAAGACAGACTACCAAACTTAGAAGATAGTATTGCAGTTAATGATCATGAAAACAAAGGTCTCTTATAAACAGCAAGGGACCATGAAAAAACAACCCAACAGCTGCAAGATGATGTAAAGAAGAACAACATAAGATTGATCATAGTCAATGAAAAAGTAGGAGTCAGCACAAATGACATGAAAAACCTGTTCACAGGAGTAATGGCAAAGAATTTCCCAAGCAAGGAAAAAGAATTAGACATAGAGATAAGTGAGGCATATAAAACTCCAATTAGCCATGACCAAAATAAATCTATTCCAAGGCATATAATAATTAAGATTCCAGAAATTCAGCACAGGAACAGAATACTAAAAGAGGCTAGAGGAAAAATAATCACCCATAAAAGAAAGCCCATCTGACTTCTCAACATGAACCCTTAAGTCAAGGAGAGCTGGGGGTGAAGTATTTCAAGTCCTAAAAGAAAATAACTTCCAACACAGATTGAGGTACCCTACAAACTATCTTTCAAAATCAATGGAGAAATAAGATACTTTCATGACAAAGAAAAACTGAAGAAATTCCAAGTCAGTCCTCCAAAATGTTCTGAGGACTGTGAAGGTGATCTGGCTGTAACATCTGCCACCCATTGATCACCAGGGTTGATTTGGCTTATCTGCTTAGTTAGGCATTCATTCCCTTCCTCCCTCTATTCTCCATGTGTGACCCTCCTGAAGCTGAACACTTGATGAAAAAGGACGATCACCTTTGATAGAAGAGGACGTTCTTCAGTCAAGGTTATATAAGTAGCTATGCTTTCCCACTAGAATCTCCAAACAAGCTCCCAAAATGTTCTGAAGAACATTTCAGAAAGAGATAAAGAAGACTGCATTCCCAAAAACATCAGTAGAAATAATCCACTAGGCAAGGCAAACAATTAAACAGAGAGGAAAGACAGGGAACCAATAGCAGGAAAATAAAATGACAAGGATAAGTCAAAACACATCAGTTATAACTATCAATGTAATTGGTCTCAATTCACCAATCAAAAGAAACAGACCATCAAAATGGATCAAGAAGGAAGATCTAGGCTGGGTATGTAACCTAGTGGTACAAGTGCCTGCCTGGCAAGTGCAAGATCCTGAGTTTTATCCCTGGTATGAAAAAAAAGAAAAACAACAACATGCAAATAATATGTTGCATACAAGACACACATTTAACTCAAAATAAATTCATAGGCTGAAAGTCAAATGGAAAACAATGCTCCATGTGAAAAGAACCTGGGAAAAATCCGGAGTAGCTATTCTATTTTCAGATGAAGTGAACTTCAAGCCAAGAGTGATGAAAACAGACAGCGAAGGTCACTGTATAATATTTGTAAGGAAAAACTCCAAGAGGAAAAGATAACAATTATAAATATATATGCACCAGATACAGGTGTACCTAACTATATTAAACAAATTTTAATGGACATGAAAAATCAAATAAGCAATAAAACAATTATAATAGGGGCACCTTAATACCCCACTGTAGATAGATAGATCATCTAGACCAAAAAAATCAACAAAGAAATATGAGAATTAACTCAAGCCTGTGAACAAATGGACCTGATAGATGTCTACAGGGTGTTCCACTCCACAATATCAGAATACACATTCTTCTTAGCTGTGCATGAGAGTTTCTCCAAAATAGACCACATACTAGCTCATAGAACATGCTTGAGTAAATTCAAAGGAATTGAAATTATCCCATGCATATTATCTGACCATAGTGCCAAGAAATTTGAAATCAATGGCAAAATAAACCACAAAAATTCCACAAACACATAGAAATTAGATAACACCCTACTGAACAACCAATAGGTCACAGATGAAACTAAAGACATCACACAGTTTGTACAATTAAATGATAAGACTAGTACAGCATACTGAAACCTAAGGTACACAATGAAAGCAGTCTTTTGGGGGAAATTTATAGTGGTGAATTCTCAAATGAGGAAAACAGAGTGAGCTCAAATAAACAACCTAATGCAGAACCTCAAACTTCTGGAGAAAGAAGATCAAGTCAAGCCCAAAGCTTTTATGAGTGAGGAAATTATAAAGATCAGGCAGAAATTAATGCAACTGAGACCAAGAAGGCAATGCAAAGAATCAATAAATCCAAGAGTTATTCTATGAAAGATTTAAAAAATTGACAGGCCCTTAGCCAATCTTATTAAAAAAAGAAGAGGAAAAACTCAAATTCATGCAATTAGGACCAAAAAGTGTGAAATTATAATGGATACTGCAGAAATCCAAATGATTAATACCTACTTTGAGAACTGTTACTATAATAAAATGGAAAACATAGAAGATATGGACAGAGTTATTGATACACATGAATTACCAAAGTTGAATCAAGAAGTTATAGAAATTCTAAATAAATCATCAGTCAATGAAATAAAAAATGTAATTAAAAACTTATCAACAAAGAAAAGCTCAGGTCCTGATGGATTCACTACTAAATTCTACAAGAAATTTTTTTAAAGATCTAATACCATTTATGCTGAAACTCTTTAATGAAAATGAAAGGGAAGCAAAACTGCCAGATTTATTCCTGGAAGCAAGTATTACCTTGATACCATAATCTGAGAAAGATCCAACCAAAAAAGAAAGAAAGAAAGAAAAAAGAAAAAATAAATTACAGGCCTATCTCCATAGTGAACATAAATGCAGAAATCCTCAACAAGATACTGGCAAATGAAATGCAGCAAATCATCAAGAAGATTATACACCATGAGCAAGTAGGATTCTTCCCAGGAATATAAGGATGGTTCAACATATACAAATCAATGTAATATACCATGTCAATAAAGCTAAAGATAAGAATCATATGATCATCTCCACAGACCCAGAAAAAGCATTTGACAAATTCCAATGCCCATTCATGATAAAATTGCTACCGAAAATTGGAATAGATGGTTTATCTCAATCTGATCAAAGCCACCTATGACAAACCAATAGCCAATATCATACTAAATGGTCCAAAACTGAAAGCTTTTGCTCTAAAATCAAGAACAAGACAAGAATGTCCACTATCACCACTCCTATTCAGTATAGTTCTGGAAACATTAACTAGAGGAATTAGACAAAAGAAAGAAATAAAAAGAAAAAAATAGGAAAGGAAGAAGTTAAATTATCATTATTTGCAGATGAAATGATACTCTACATAGAAGATCCAAAAAATTCTACCATAAGACTTCTAAATTTACTAACCAAATTCAGTAGCATAGCTGGACACAAAGTCAATACTCAAAAATCAATATTATTTCTGTACACAAATAAAAAACTCACTGAAAGAGAAATTAGGGAAACAAGCCCTTTCACAATAGTATCAAAAAATGAAATACTTAGGAATCATCCTAACAAAGGTAATAAAAGTTCTCTACATGGAAAACTATAGCACTTTGAAAAAGGAGATCAAAAAAATACAATGATATCCCTTGCTCTTGGGTAGGAAGAACCATCATATTGAAAATGACTATACTTTCCAAAATTGTTATGCAGATTTAATGCAATCCCAATCAAACTACCATTAGCATACCTCACACAACAAGAGAAAACAATTCTAAATTCATCTGGAACCAGAAGAAACTTAGAATAGCAAAAATAATTCTAGGCAATAAAGGTAAGGCAGGGGGAATCACAACTCCTGACTTGAAATTATACTGTGGAGCTACTGTATAAAACAGCATGGTACTGGCAATAAAAAACAGACCCAAGGATCAGTGGAACAGATTAGAAGATGCAGAAAAACTGGAAATACACTCAGCCACCTTATCTTTGACAAAGGGGCTAAACACATTCACTGAAAGAAAAATAGCTTCTTTAATAAATGGTGCTGGAAAAAATGTCTTTTCCTGTGCCAATGACTAAAATAAGACCCATGTCCATCACCATGCACTAAATTTAGGTCAAAATGGATCAATGATCTAAATATTTTTTAAAAAACATTAAATCTACTGGAAGATAAAATAGGTAAAACTCTTGAAGACATGGGTATAGAGAAAGGCTTCATCATTAAAACCCAGAGTGCACAGGAAATGCTATAAAGAATCAATAACTGGGATCTCATCTTCCTTTAAGTGCCATTCTATATAATTTTTGTGAAAATCATTTAATAATTAAACTATGATTAGCACTTGTCCAAGTACCTTGCTGTTTGAGTGGCTATGGTATTCAGGAACATAATTCCATGTACCTCGGGACACAGTTGAGGCCTCAATGGTCCCATGACACTGTGATGCCTCAGAGTAAGATTACATCAACCGCAGACATCCTGGTTCCTTGAGAATCTGGTAGTAATAAAAAAGGATTTCACCTTGGGGAAAGGACAAACTTCTTATTAACCTGTCATCTCTCCTCACAGCCCATCTCTCTTCATTCAGTGTAAGATCTTCATTAGCATAAGACCACCACCTCCCTCTGAGTCACCTGATAATCCTCTCATCATTTTCATCAATATAAGTGGGATCAATAAATACCAAGTTTCTGGCTGCTTCCTGCCCTTTTATTTCCCATGAACACCTGCATATCTCAGATCCTTGTTGCATCACCATTTTATCTCCTGCTCTTTCTTTTCACTGTGTGTCATAACACCTTGCAGGAAACTGGGGGCTCATAGCAGGGGTCCCTGATAATTCTGTATAAGTACCACACTGACTGATTGTCCTACTGGAGTGTTCTGGGATCTCATATTATTAAAAAGTTTTTGCCCAGCAAAAGAAATCACCAACAGAGTAAAAAGACATTCCACACAGTAGGAAAAAATTTTAACCAGTTGTCTTTCAGACAAATGATTTATAACTAGGGCATGTAAAAAATTGAAAAAAATCACTTGAAAAAAAATTAAAGGTCCAATTCAAAAATAGGCATCTGAGATGAATACACACTTCTCAGATAAAGAAATACAAACAGCAAATATATATATATATATATGAAAAACATTCGACATCACTGGTCATTCGAGAGATGCAAATTAAATGATACTGAGATTCCACCTCACTCCAGAAAGAATGGCTATCATCAAGAAATCAACCAATAACAAATGGTAGAGGAGCTGTCGGGGAAAAGGAACCTTTCTCCACTGTTGGTGGAAGTGTAGACTGGTGCAATCACTGTGGAAATCAGTGTGGAGATTCCTAAAAGTACTAGGACTAGAAGTCACCTTTGACCCAGCTAATCCCCTTCTTGATATCTTTCTATTTTAGCAAAGGAAGCTCTTTTGCTTCTTGGTGACAGGCTTGATTTGGAGATGGCTTTCCCAGCACCTAACCTGTTTTCAGCAGCGACCTTGTTCTGAGCAAAAACCACAGTGCCCAGCACAAGTGTTGTCATCAGCAAATACAGGACAGGATGTTGTAAAGAAGAGACAAGGCACAGCAGACAATCTTCCCAGTGCCAGCACATCCGCTACCATCCATAGCTCTGCACCGAACATTCTGAGAACCTTGACCACTGATGTTTGTTCGGACATCCTTACATAATGTCCCTTGCTCAATTCCCTTACAGAATACCTTGCCTGATCTCCTCAACTGACTCCCCTTTCCAAGCCCTATAAAAACCTCCATTTTTCTTTGTTCCCCATGGACAATCTTTTTGCTATCTGCCTGTCTGCACCCAGCTCTATTAAACCTTGTGCCTCATTGCCTTCACAGAAGCCTGCTTAGATGGTCTCTGGTGGTCTCTGACTTATGTCATTAATTTCACTTAGTAGTTGTCAAGAGATTAATGAGTGAGGCAGGCTCCTGCATATATTGTAGGTGTCTCATTGCTGCAAGGCCTTAGGCTGGCTAGACAGAGTACAGAAAAACTTTCCTATCTGAAGTATAGTTTTCTATCAGAAAAATAATTAGCTCCAGATATCCCAGGCCTTGATCTAGCTCCTCTTGTGGAAGTAGGCTGCTTTGGTCATTCTCCAGCATACCTCTCTGTGGGGCATAATTAATTCCAAGGTACCAAATGCATGTTACCTTACTCTTCTTCACCACACACAGATACCCACTATCATGGTATTCCCCACCCAAAGGCTCAAGCTACTGCAGGTCTGCAAGGAACTCTTTCCTGAATGTGTCCTCTGGACAATCGTCTTTAGACCTAAAGGGTAGTTGTTTACAGAACTGGAGGTAGGGTGGGTTTGGACAGAGCTTGTACCTGCAAACTGGGTATCACACACTGTAGTGGATAATACATCGTGCATAAGTGACCAAGCCGAAGAGGACTGAAAGTGGAAGTGAGCATGGATTGCACGCTTCCCCCCAGGAAATGATAGAGGTGGCCATGCTGACATCTGTCCTGTCAGGTATCACAGGACACCAGCCAGGTGACATCTCCAAACACTTGGTTTGGGGGGTTTGCTTTGCTGGGTACAGTAAATAATATCATCGCTATAAAAGTTACAAGTCCTTAATGTATAACAGACTTGTGTTAAGAGGTTTACATATATTACTTCATACAATTAAATTTAATATGTAGGAAAGTATTATTGCCATTTATAGATAAACAGATGAAGGCTGAGAGGTGTTAAGAAAATTTTTCAGGTAATTACAGGTTGTACATTGCAGCCTGAGGTTCATAATGCAGAACAAACTCTCTCTATTACTAAATTAAAACCCTGTCCCTGCAGGTGTGGCTTTTGATTCTCTGAGGTGGAGAAAAATCTCTAGACATCTAGAAGGCATAGGAAAGAAACAGAAACACTCATAGCAGATAAAATGGCTTAGAAATGGGAAGTAACAAGGGGGGACCAAGGACAGAATGCTGCTAAGTGCATGCCAAGGTCAAGCAAGGACGACATAAAAACTCTAGCCCTCTTCTCTGTTGCAGAGCCAGGGCTCCACCCAGGCATTTTCTTAAGGAAATTACTCACTTAATTACACAGTGCACCTTGCAACCAGCTCAGTCACAAACGAATTCAACCTAAGGCTTGTATTTCAACCATCATTGAACTACTGGCTCTAAATGTTCTTATTCAAAAGAGAGGTTGTTATTCACTTTTCTTTTCCTTTGACTAAAATATAGTCAGCAAAATCTATGCAAGGTCCTTTGGATGGGCTCCTTCATGCGTTTCCAGCAGCTGAAGCTTAGCTTTTTGTGGGTTGTTTAGTAGTCAGGGAGGATCTGAGGGCTGAATTGCTGCAATCAGGTAGAATGAAGGTAACATGGCACAAAAGGCCTAGATGTGAATTTTTTTTAATTAGGAAAACATTTGTCATTAATGGCCATTCAAAGCATGCTGACTTTGGGGAAAACCTAGAAACAACAAAGACAAGAGATCAAACTAATTTAAATGTATCTTCTACCTCCTCTTAAATAATTGTGGAAAGGTTTTATAAAATATCTTTAAAATAAGAACACTTCATCATTTCTCAAATTAATTCCAAATTTTAGGACAAATTTTCAAAGGAAATGACAGGGTGTCAGTGCTGTATATGGCATTTTTAACAAAATAAAGTTCACTACACTCTCACTACACTGCACTTTTGCTATTGATATTCTCCTTTAGTGCAAAGCTTGGCTCTTCCTTCTCAGGGTAGACAGACTGACATTTCTTCTCCCAATAGTTTACAAAACAAAAATCCTGGTGCACAGAGATTCTTTTTTCTTATTTTCCGTACTGGGGATGGAACCTAGAACCTGTATATTAAACTATATGCCTAGCATATTTGTGGGTAGGTTTATTAATTTTTTAAAATTTTGAGACTGTCTTGCTAAGTCATTAAGTTGCCCAGGCTGGGCTCAAACTTGCAGACCTCCTGCCTCTGCCTTCCACAGTACTGAGTAATGTTTTTGAGATAAGAAATGATTAGAGCAGGAAGGGAGAAGCCCTACTCAGAGGGTTCCAATAGCTGTGCTGGCACCTGCCCCTCTAACAACCAAAATCACAGCTTTGTGTGTTTTTCCTAGAGACACTTTCCAAATATTAGCAGTGTGTGAACCTCACAACCCACTAGGATGATTTTCCCCATTTACCAATGAGGAAATGAGAACACACTAATTAATGAATTTTAGATCATTAAAATTTTTAAATGTTAAAACTGAACTTTTAGTTTTATTATTATGATTTTTAAATGTGTCAATAAATCCAAAGTATTTCATTGTGGTGTAAAAATAGCAGTGAAAATAGAAACATTAATATTGCAAAGCAGAATAACTTCATAATAAAGAATAGGAAAGAGGTCCTATGTAGGGGATCACAAATTCACAATGGCTAATTTTACAAACTTACCTAAGGGATGAATGGAGGCATCGCTTTTCTAAGATTTCCTATTATCACATTAGGGATGGGCCATCCTCTCCCACCATCTAAGACTAAGATTAAGACTAAGACTAAGACTGAAGGTGCTCCAGGGCAAGCACCTTCTTAGTATAAAACCACCTCTGCCCTCTGAGTCATCTGATAATCCCCTCCTCAATCAATAAATACGAAGATTCTGGCTGCCTCAGGGCCTTTTGTCACTCAAGAACAACTGGTCATCCCAGATCCCTGCTGTACCATCATTTTGTTTCTAGTTTTCTTTCTTCTTTCTTTTCTTTCTTTCTTTCTTTCTTTCTTTCTTTCTTTCTTTCTTTCTTTCTTTCCACTATGCACAGTAACACCTGGTAGGAGATTGGGTCTCACTGTAGGGCATCTCTGATAGTCCTCAGTATAAATATAGAATTTGACTCTGCAAATATCAGGATAGTTAACTTATAAATGGAGGTTTTTTCCCAAGAATCCAAAGAATGACAAATATTGGAAAATTGAATTTTATTGGACTGCTTTTATGGGACCTGAACCTTTAGTGTGTGTTGTCATTGTTGTGTCTTAGAAACTTTGTGATAGTATGTTATTAAATCATTGATGCATCAGTTTTCAAATAAAGAACAGTTGTCTTTTTATAGTAAACTCACTTTACAATAACTTTCCAGGGAAAAGCTATGCTTTTGTTGCTCCAGATGGCACAGTATAAGGGGTAAAGGCTCTGGCTTTGGAAATAGACTTCTAGTGTGTAAATCCGATGTTGTCACTTGCTAGTTTTGCCACTTTGTGCAAATTACTTTGCACATAGTCTGTCTTTGTCCCCTTTTCTTATGCATACAGTGGTGCCACTAGGTAACTAACCATAGAGATTTTTCAGGAAAAATGCCTGAAAGTGCTGAGATCAGTGACTGGGAAATAGAAACACTTAATAAACATTAGCAACTATCAAAACAAGGAAGAGTTTGAATGCAGAGGGCAATCTGAGAGTGACCCCATATGTACAATATTCAGTACAAATGAAAGTAATCTTTTAAAAAATTCTTTGCAAAATAGTTTATTGAACTCAAAATAATGTGAAAGGAGAAATGAAGCAATTACTAAATATATTTTCTTTTAGTTGGCAAAATTATATATATATTTATAGGTAAAATGTAAAATGTTGACATATGTATTCATTGGGAAATGATTAGGTTACTATTCATTGCCTTACATATTTTTTTGTAGTTAGAACATGTAGTATTAATTTTTTTGCAATTTTCCTTCTATGAGATATTGATATTAACTATATTCACCATATTGTATAAGAGATCACCTGCACTTCTTTCTAACTGAAATTCTGTGTCCTTTGACTAGCATCACCCTGACCTTCTTGGTTCCATGTTAACCTCCATTCTAGTTTCTACTTCTATGAGTTTGACATTTTTCCACCCCATATGTGAATATAAAAATATGAAGTATTTGTCTTCAGTGTCTGACTTACTTCATGCAGCATATTTTCCTTCAGGTTATCCATGCAACAAGCCAGAGGATTTACTATCCTTTTTAAGTCTGAATAATATTACTTAATAGTAAGTTGAATAATATATAATGTATATATTATTGCTTTATCCATTCATCAGTTGCTGGACACTTATGGTTGATTCTATACTTTATCTATTGTTGATAATGCTACAATAAACAATAGAGTGAGATATTTCTTATATGATTTCATGTCCTTTGGATATTTACTCAAAAGTAAAACTACTCAGTCATATTGCAGTTCTATTTTAATTTTTTTGAGGTGCCTGCATATGTTTTCCATAATGACTGTTCTAATTTGAAATCCTACCAACAGTGTACAAATATACTCCTTTGTCCACATTGGTGGCAATACTTATGTTTTATCTCTTATCTTTTTGATGATAACCATTCTGTATGGTTGGAGGTGTTATGTCACTGTGATTTTACTTCATTGTGATGATGAAGCATGAACATTTTTTCCTGTTGGCCATTTGTATAACTTCTTCTAAGAAATATTTTTTTGAGTTCCTATGTCCACCTTTCAATTAGGTAATTCACTTTTTTTTTGCCATCAGGTTGAGTACTTTTGTATTTTGCAAGTTAAATCCTTGTCAACTGTATGGTTCATAAATATTTTTCCCAATCTACAGGCTGTCTTCTCACTCTGTTAAGTGTTTCCTTTGCTGTACATAAGTTTTTTAGTTTCATGCAACCCCGTTTGTCTATTTTTGCTTTTGCTGTTTGTGCTTTTGAAATCATATCCAAAATTCTTTGCCCAGAGCAATGTCAAGAATCTTTTTTCTTATGTTTTTAAATGATTATAATTGTACCCAGAGAAATAGCTTAATAAGAGATTGGCAAAAGCCTTTTCAAATAATACCATAGATAAGGCATAGTATAGCCAGCATACAAGCAAACAAGGGCAATGACTAATACACACTGCTGACATAGATTTTACAACTCGATGAAGCTGCATGTTACCTGAGAATATGTCTACTTTTGATCCAGGATTCCCAAAATGCAGCTTCTAAATACATAATTTGCTGAAAGAATCAAGGGTGTATTTGCTATCCATGATCAGCCTTTATATGCAAATATGGCCACTCTTGTTGGGCCAGGTAGTTTCAGGATAGTGGGCAATACATACTGGAAAGGTCAACGAGATTAGTAGATAGTGTTAGGATTTTAAATCAGGTGATTTACTAGACCTACTTCTTGTAAAAAGTTAGGGGGTGAGAGACTGTGTTCAATCACTTGGCCCATGAATCAATGATGCCCATGTAGAGAAATCTCCAAAACAACTGAACACCTAGCTGGTGAACACAGTGATATTCAGGGAGGGTGATGTGCAGCTGAATTCTGTCAGCAGAGAACATGGAAAAATGTATGGATATAAAGTAGTGACAGAGCATGAGCTGATGTTTCAACAAGGAAAGGTGTCTGCCACCATTCAGTAGGCATGCAGCTTGGGTAGTGGCTGGTAACCTGCAAGTGACTCCTTATCTTAACTCAGAGGTTATAAGAAAAGGTGTAATTGTAATGCAGTCAAATTAAGCCAACGGGACAAGTGTATTTTCACATGCTCACATCAGCCTTTGAAGTTGAAGTTATGAAAAAGTCAGCTAGTTATGACATTTATAAAACTGCAGAAATCCATTTCTATTGCTCACAAAAAACTTTCAAGTGTCATAACTAAATAATATGTCACAAACGCTAAAAGCCTAAACCTGTCACTTCAGAGGTAACACTTCAAGATGCTACTGTTGAAGCTATGATAGCAAGATTTTAGAAGGAAATTGATATATAGACTAATTTTAGAGAACTTGACATTTTCCAATATATTTTACTGGAGGGAGAAATTAGTGGATTTCAGGTTAGTTGATGAGATTTTAAAACCATATCCACATCATGCAATGGAAATGGAAAACTTACTTTCTGGAGTAGAGTGCATTTAGATTAAGAAACCATAAACTATTTTATCCCACATCAAAACCATAATCCTGTTGACTTTATATTTGACAGAGGGCCAGGAATCATCTGCAGTGAGAAATCACCCAGGGCTTTATGGTTCTAGTCTTGCCCCTGAAAACGACCAACCCCTTGCATCCTTTCTGATTAGGGTGTTTCTACCTTCATAACAATAAAGAATAAGAAATGAAGCATAACAGATGCTGAGCCAGACTTATGGCTAATGTTATTTCCATCCATTTGGATTTGGAAATTTTGGAAACTATTATCCATTTAACTGGTGTGTATTTATCATTTTTGAGTCATTTAACATTATTTTCATTAACAACAGCAATGACATTTCTTTTACATTTATGGAAAATGACAGTGTCCTTGCTGTATGCCAATTAACTTAGCTTTAAATTTCAAATTTTAATAACAGCCTTAGTAGGAGAAGAGACTTGGGGAATGGCCATGTAAGGGTGTAGATGGATAGACTCTCCAGAGAGCAAAGCAAAGCAAAACAAATACACAAATAAAATCATTTAACTGAGACAAGACAAAAAATGTAACAATAATTTTACATATCTGGATATTTTCCCCAAGGAAAAAAAATCAAATGGAAAAATACTTAAATTCTACTAAATATTGATATGAAGAATGAAAGTCTTTGAAATTTGGGCTATTAGTGTCCTAATTTCAGCTACATGTGCTGGGAGAACTACTCCCCTGAGATTTTACACTATGGCTCTAATTTTATCCTGCAAATGGGTGGCCAATAGGATCACTTATCTTCAAGTCTCATGTTGTAAAATGTTGTTCTGAGAAAACAAGAAAGAGGGAGTATTATGGCTCATATGTAGGGTGTCCCCCAAAGCCCCACGTGCTCATAGATTAACTTATGGAGGACTTTTGGAGGATGACCAGATTATGGGAATGCGATACTGGATTAGTGCACTGATAAAGGTGCATAGTTCTTGGTGTGAATGATGGATTTACTTAAGAGGGAAGGCCCACCTGTATGTGGGTGGCACCAAACTATAGGATTGCGGCTTGAGTGGAATAAAAAAGAAAAGAAGAAGGAAATTTTGCTGCTTCTTGCCTGCTATTCCATGAACTATTTCTCCTCTGTCACGTTATCCTGCCTTTGAACCAGCCAACTATAGACTGAAACATCCACAAACTGTGAAATAAAATAAAACTTTTCCTCCTTTAACTCACAGGTGTCAGGTATTATGTCTCTGCATTAAGAAAGTAGGACAGAAAAGGAGCTTGGGTTCCCTTCTTCTATCCAGCTCAGATTTAGAGGGAGGAGAGCTAATGACACTGTAAAGGAGCAGGGTGCCATCCTTATCCCCAGCTCTCAGGCTGTTTCCCCAGGAGAAGAGGCAGGTTGTAAAACCGGAGAACCCCACAGGTCTGCCTGAGGAGAGTAACTTCGCAACTGAGGAGAGAGAAGTTCATGTCTAAAGATGCTGTCATCCAGGCATGGTGGCATATGCCTGTAATCTCAGCACTTGGAAGGCTGAGGCAGAAAGATTGTTGTGAGTTTGAGGTCAGCCTGAACTACATAGCAAGACCCTTTCTTGAAGGAAGGAAAGAAGGAAAGAAGGAAGGAAGGAAGGAAGGAAGGAAGGAAGGAAGGAAGCAAGCAAGCAAGCAAGCAAGCAAGCTTGAGCAAGACATCAGAGGTTGTACACTGTGGAGGAAACTAACTCCACTGAAGTTAGTTCAGCTAAGTCACTAAACAAATAAGTAACAAAACAACAACAACAACAAAGCCAAGTCTTAGAACTAGGAAAGGGAATAATATCTAGAGTTATAACAACATTGAAAAGGCCCAACACTTAACAAAAATTAAAAAACAAAGAAACAGGAAAGTGGGATCCATACACTGGAAAAAATGGCAGACAACGAAAATTGCTTCTGAGGAGATCCAAAGTAGAATTGACACACAAAGATTTCAAAGTAACTATTATAATAGCTGTGTTCCAAGAGCTGAAGAAAACCATGTTTGAAGGATTAAAGGGAAGCATAATAACAATGCTTCATCAAATAGAAAATATTAACAATGATAGCATGATTAATTTTACATGTCAACTTGACCAGATTTCTAGAGCACATCTTGGGTGAGAAATTTGCATTGGAATCAGTAGGGTGAGTAAAGAAGATCGTCCTTACCAGTATGAGTAGGTCTCATCTAATCCAGTAAGGGCCTGAGAGAACAAAAATACAAAGAAAAGGTGAATTTGCTCTTTCTGCTTGAGCTAGGATACCCGTTTTTTCCTGCCTTCAGACTTAGCACTTTTACTGTTCAGGCCTTTGGATTAAGAGTGGAATTTAGACACTAACCCTGAAGCACTTTGCTGTCAGATTGAGTGGAACTGTACCACCAGCTATCCTGGGTCTCAGCTTACAGGCAGCAGATATGGGACTGCTGGCCTCCATAACTGCATGAGCAAATCCCTCATAATAAATGTCTTTCCACATGTTTTTCCAGATGTCCCACTGGTTCTGTTTCTTTATTTATTTTATAGATAAGAGAACAAAAGCACATTAACAAACAGAAATAAACAAAACAACACCCAAACAATAGAAGCAATACAGAATTTCCAGTAAGGTGATAGGAAATTAACACTGGCTGTTGTATTACACATTGTTACCCTTAAATTGGTTCCTCAGCTAAACAACTATAGGCATGTAAGACTGATCAAACAATTAAACATTAACTGTTCCTTTCAATAAAGCAATACGGGCCAGGGATATAAGTGCCTGCCTGGCAGGCAGAAAGTCCTGAGTCCACTTCCCAGTACCAAAAAAAAGAAAGACATCAATAAAGCAATAGAAGTCAATAGTACAATTCTCTCAGCCATCTTGTGTGTGTGTAACAGAAGTCAGTAGTACAATTCTCTCAGCCATCTTGTGTGTGTGTAACAGAAGTCAGTAGTACAATTCTCTCAGCTGTCTTGTGTGTGTGTGTGTGTGCGTGCATGTGTGTGTGTGTGTATTTTCCCCTTCTTTCTCTTTCTCTTTTTCCTCATCCCAGTTGTTCCTTCCCTTTGAGCAGATTTTTTTCCCTTTCACAATATCTATTATACCTCTCAGATTTTATTTACTCTTTCATGTTCTTACACTAGTGAGACAATACAGTATTTACACATGCAGGTCAGATTTATTTCGCTTAAGAGTATGGAGGACTCTGGTTGCATCCATTTACTTATGAAAGCCTCAAGTTTATCTTTCTTCATAGCTGACTAATATTCCATTATGTAAAACTACCACATCTTTTTTATCCATTCCTCAGTTGATGGGCATTTAGGCTGCTTTCATGATTTAGCTATTACAAATTGCACAGCTGTACATGTGGGTGCACATATATTGCTGTGGTATGATGTTTGTAGTTCTTCTGGAATAATACCCAAAAGGGAAATAGCTGGGTTCAATGGACCCTCTAGTCCTATTTTCCTGAGGAATCTCCAGGCTGATCTCCGCATTGATTGCACCAGTCTGCACTCCCCAGTCTACTCTCCCACCAACAGTGGAGAAGTGTTCCTTTTTCCCCACATCCTCTCCAGCATTTGTTATCGGTTGATTTCTTGATGATAGCCCTTCTTTCTTGGGTGAGGTGGAATCTCAGTGGTGTTTTAATTTCATTTCTCGAATGACTAATAATGTTGAACGGTTTATCATGTATTTATTTGCCCTTTGTATTTCTTTATCTGAGAAGTGTGTATTCATTTCAAATGACCATTTTTGGATTGGGTCTTTAAATTTGGGGGGAGTGATTTTTTTTTTTAGTTCTTTATATGTTCTAGATAGAAGTCCTTTGTCTGAGGGACAGTCAGCTAAATTTTTTTCCCAATTAGTGGGTTTTCTTTATACTCTATTGGTGATTTCTTTAGATGCACAAAAATATTTCAATAAGATGAGATCTGAGTTGTTGATTCTGTGAAGTATTTTCCATGCAGTTTGGTTTTTGTTCATGAACTCTCTGCCTGCCCCTATGTCTTCAAGATTTTTACCTTCTTTCTCATCTAGTAGACTCAGTGTTTCTGTTTTAATATTTAAAGCTTTGATCCATTTGGACTTGAGTTTGGTGCATGGTGATAGACACGGATCTAATTTCAGTCTATGGAAATTGTTGAGCCAGTTTTACCAGCACCATTTATTCAAGAGGCTATCTTTCTTCCAGTGAATTTTTTTGGCCCCTTCATCAAAAATAAGTTGGCTGAGTGTGTTTGTGGTTGTGGCTGCATCTTCCAGTCTGTTCCATTGATCCTCAGGTCCGGTTTTTTTTTGTTTGTTTGTTTGTTTTTTTTTTTTTCTTTGCCAATACCATGTTGATTTTATCACAGTGGCCTTGTAGTATAATTTCAAGTCAGGTATTGTGATGCCACCTGACCTGTCTTTGTTGCCCAGGATTGCTTTTGCTATTCTGGGTCTCTTCTGGTTCCAGATGAATTTTAGGAATGTTTTCTCCAGATCTGTGAGGTATACTAATGGTATTTTAATTGGAATTGCATTGAATCTGTACAGCAATTTTGGGAGTATGGATATTTTCACAATGTTTGTTCTTCTGATTGATGAGCAAGGAATATTTTTCCGTTTTCTGAAATCTTCCTCAAGCTCTTTTTTCAGAGTACTGTACTTTTCACTGTAAAGATCTTTCACTTCTTTTGTTAGAATGATTTCTAAGTATTTCAATTTTTTGGATGCTATTGTAAAAGGTATGGTTTCCTGAATTTCTCCTTCAGTGTGTTTGTTATTTGTATATAGGAATGTTGTTGATTTTTGAGTGTTGACTTTGTATCCAGCTATGCTACTGAATTTGTTGATTAATTTTAGGAGTTTATTGGTGGAGTTTTTTGGATCTTCCATGTAGAGTATCATGCCATTTTTGAATAATGATATTTTCACTTCTTCCTTTCCTATTTTATTCCTTTTATATTTCTCTCTTGTCTAATTGCTCTGGCTAATGTTTCCAGAACTATGTTGAATAAGAGTGGTGACAGTGAGCATCCTTGTCTTTTTCCTGATTTTACAGTGAAATCTTTCAGTTTTTGTCCATTTAGCATGATGTGGGCTATTGCTTTGTCATAGATGGCTTTGATCAGAGTGAGGTAAAGATCATATATTCTTATTTTCTGTAGAGTTTTTTTTTAATCATGAATGAGTGTTGGACTTTATTAAAAAGCTTTTTCTGCATCTATTGAGATAATCATGTGGTTTTTGTGTTTGGCTCTGTTGATATAGTGTATTACATTAATTGATTTGCATATATTTATTCATCCCTGCATCCCTGGGATGAATTCTACTTGATCATGGTGTATAATCTTCATGATTTGCTGAATTCTGTTTGCTAATATTTTATTGAGTATCTTTGCCTCTATGTTCATTAGGGAGTTTGGTCTGTAGTTCTCTTTCTTGGTTGGGTCTTTCTCTGCTTTAGTATCAGTATAATACTTGCCTCCAGAAATGAGTTAGGGAGAATTACTTCCTTTTCCATTTCATTAAAGAGTTTGGGAAGAATTGGCATTAAATCTTCTCTGAAATTCTTACAGAGTTCAGCTGTGAATCCCTCAGGACCTGGGCTTTTATTGTTGGTAGGTTTTTAATGACATTTTCAATTTCACTAATTGATATTGGGTTAATCAGTATTTTTATTTCTTCTTGATTCAACTTTGGTAATTCATAATTATCTAGGAATCTGTTCATTTTTTCTGTGTTTTCCATCCTATTGGAGTAAAGATTTTCAAAGTACATATTGATGATCTTCTGAATTTCTATATCATCTGTAGTGATTTTATCCTTTTCATTCTTTACTGCATGGGTTTGAATTTTTTCTTTCCTTTTTTGATAAGGTTAGCTAGGGGTTTATCAATTTATTTATTCTTTCAAGGAACCAACTCTTTGATTCATTAATTCTTTGTAGTGATTTCTTTGTCTCAACTGCATTAATTTCTGCCCTGATCTCTATAATTTCTTCCCTTCTTTGGGCTTTGGGCTTGATTTGTTCTTCTTTTTCTAAAAGTCTGAGGTGCAGCATTAGGCTATTTATTTGTTCTCATTCTGTTTTCCTCACGTGTGAGTTTACCACTATAAACTTCCCTCTGAGGCCTGCTTTTAGTGTATCCCACAGATTATGCTTAGTTGTATTTACATTCTCATTTGTTTGCAGACAGTGCTTAATTTCATCTTTAATTTTATCTGTGACCCATTGGTTGTTCAGGAGGCTATTATTTAACATCCATGTGTTTATGGAGTTTTTGTGGTTCCTTTTGCCATTGATTTTCAACTTCGTTGCATTATGGTCAGATAGTATGCATGGGATAATTTCAATTCCTTTGCATTTACTTAAGCATGTTCCATGGGCTAGTATGTGGTCTGTTTTAGACAACATCCCATGTGCAGCTGAGAAGAATGTGTATTCTGATGATGTGGGGTGGAGCACTCTGTAAATGTCTACTAAATCCAGTTGTTCACAAGTTTTCAGTTCTTTTATTTCTTTGCTGATTTTTTGTCCTGTTGACCAATTTCTTTGTGTCAGTGGGGTGTTGAGGTCCCCCATTAGAACAGTGTTATTAGTTATTTAGTTTTTCATATCTATTAAAGTTTGTCTTATATAGTTGGGTGCTCCCATATTGGGTGCATGCATATTTATGATTGTTATCTCTTCGTCTTGAAGTTTTCCCCTAAGTATGTAGTGACCTTTTTCTTATCTCTTTTGATCATTCTTGGTTTGAAGTTTGCATTGTCTGCAATTAGAATAGATATCCTTGCTTTTTTCTGGGTTCCTGTCACATGGAGAATTGTTTTCTAACCTTTGACTTTCAGTCTATGAATCTCCTTTTAAGTTAAATGTTTTTCGTATATACAGCATATTGTTGGATTCTGTTTCTTGATTCTCTCTGCCAGCCTGCTTCTTTTGATTGGTGAATTCAGACCATTTACATTAATGGTTATAACTGTTATGTGTTGGCTTGTCTTTGTCATGTTATTTACTTGCTGTTGGTTTCCTACTTTTACTCTCTGTTTAATTGCTTTCTCTGCTAGGTGATTCCTTTCTATTGCTTTTCTTGAAATTGTGGTCATTTTTATCTCTTTATAGAATATCTTTTAGTAGTCTTTGCAGGGTTGGCTTGGTGCTCAAGAAGTTCTTCAGTTGTTCTTTGTCATGGAAGTATTTTCCTTCTCCATTAAATTTGAGGGATAGCTTTGCAGGATACAACAGTCAAAGTTAGAAGTTGTTTTGTTTTAGGACCTGGAATACTTCACTCCAAGCTCTTCTTGATTTGATGATTTATGTTGAGAAATGTGCTATGATTCTGATGGGTTTTCCTTTATAGGTGATCTGTTTCTTTTCTCTAACAGCTTTTAATATCCTGTCCTTTGGTTGGATTTCTGGGATCTTGATTAATATATGTCTGGGTGTCGCTGTATTTTGATTATGGCTTTTTGGAGTTCTATATACCTCACTTACTGTATGGCAAATTGCTTTTCCATACTTGGGAAATTTTCTGCTATTACTTCTGCAAATAGTCTTCTTAGGTCATTTGTGTTGACTCCTGCTGTTTCATTGATGCCTATCAGTCTTACATTGTTTCTCTTTGCATAGTCTTGCAGCTGTCAAACTGTTATTTCCTGGTTCCTTGTAATTTTTAAAATATCTTTCCTTTCATGATCATTAGCTGCAGTGCTGCCTTCAATGTCTGAAAGTCTATCTTTAGCTTTATTCAAGTAGTTTTGCCAGCTTTTGATAGATGATTTGATTTCTTGGATATCTGTATGAATCTGTTCCATGCATTCAATTTCTTTCCTATATTGTTCATTTAACATTTACATTATTTTTCTATGCTTGCCTATTTTTTTCTCTATGTTCTCTTTAGATGTGCTGAGCAATACTGTTATTTCATTTTTTACCTGAGAGATTATTTCTAATCCAATTTCATCTGTGGCCTGACGGAGTTGTTTCTTTACTTCAGTTGCAATTACTTCAGAGATTTCAGGTGTGTGACTTCCAAGTTCTCCTATGCTGATGTCTCCTGGACTTGTTCTGGTTGGGGTGGAGTTCTGAGATTGCAGTTTGGTCCTTTTTCTTGTCATTGTAGGTGTTGCAGGCAAAATGCTGGGCCTCACCCTTCCCAGGCAGCTCACTGGAATGTCTGTAGGGCCCCTAGATTTCCTGGTTGTCAGGCTTGCCCCACAATTTGAGGTGTGCTACCTGGTCTGACATTCCCAGGCTGTTGATGGAATACACAGCTCAGATGAGAGCTCCGATGGCAACTGACTGCTTGCCTATGGAACCAGCATCCCCAGGCAGTTGACTGAGGACGTCCAGGCCTCATGCTGACCTACAATGTCAGTGGAGTGTTGGTTGCCAGATCAGGGTCCTCAGGCAGCAGATGGGGTGTACCTATCTCTTCAGGACCTCTGGCACAACCCACAATGTCAGCAGGACTTGGAGCCTGGCAGATGTAGCCTGAGTTCCCCAGGCAGATGACTGAGGGTGCCTGGGTCTCATGCATGTCTCAATGACCGCAGAGTGCAGGGTGCCAGTCTGAGTTCCCCAGGCAGCTGGCTGATGGCAACCCAGACTAATGCACGACCTGCAATAATCATGGGGCACAGGGCACAACTCTGGGTTCCCCCAGTGGCTATCTAATGGTGCCCTGAACTCAGGTGTGACACAGTGTCCACAGAACATGAAGTGTCAGTCCAAGTTCCCTGGTTCTGTTTCTTTGAAGAATCTAGATTAGTGAACATAATGATTTTTTTAAAGAACCAACTAGAAATTCTGAAGTGAAAAGTTCAGAAACCCAAACTGAAAAAATTTATTTGAGAAGTCAAAGAGTACATAAGAATTGGCCAAATAATTAGAAAACTTGGACAGAGACTGATATGATTGGGCCAAGACCCACACAGAACCAGACCAGATCTTCTGACATGAGAGGAGTCTTTATTGTGGGGGAGAACGACATGGCAGGCTGCCCAGCAGACTGACATACCTAAGCTGAGCAAAGGATGGGGTTTTTAAACCATCTTTTGGGGAGCGTGTCTGTGGGTCAGAACATTTTCTGGGAGGAGGTGTCTGTGGACCAGAACAGCCCAAGTGGGGTGGTTTGTTCATAAGAGTTGAACGTCTGATTCTGCCAAGGCGGATGAGAGTGAGGTTGGCTTTTGTAGAGGGGAACTGAAGGGGAACAGGTGAAGAGGAAGGAGTTTTTATTAACTCCTTAAGAAAAGAGCTTAAACACCCGTGGGGGTGGGGTGAGTGTGTTGCCTTGTGACTTATCAGAGACCAGTAAAGACTAAGTGATCTAAAGAATGGACAGGGAAACATAAAGGGCCTTAGGAAATGCAGGAAACCACTAAATGCACCAACATACATGTGGTGAAGTACCAGGATGAGAGGAGAGAGAAAGGAATGGAGGAGAGCCATCAGCACTGGAGATGCAAACACGGCTGTCATCAGTGATATGCAGCAGGTTGGCCCTTCCTCTTCTCACTAGCTCATTCTATGCTGGCCCTACATTCATGCTGTTACAAGCCACTTCCATTTCCCCAGAACGGTCTGTTCTTTGCCTACCTACCTTTTCTTATGCTGTACTTGCTTCCTGAAGTGCCTTGTCTCCTACATCTTCCAGGTGAAGAGCTACCCCTTTCTCATACTGAGAAAGAATGACAAGTAATATCCACTACTTACCATATGTTACCAGCAATTCTGCAGCATATCCACAACGCTGCCTAGTCTTTGTCTGACAATTCTCAGAAAACGAAACGGCAACAATAAAATTTAACATTTATACTGAACATCTGCACACTTTACTGAGCTGAGGGTGAGTTCTAATGATCTGATCACCAAAGCAGAAGTAGATTGTGAAGTCTCCTGGTTAAACTGAATTCAGACTTAGTTTTGGTAAACAATGCTTTCTTATTCTTCCCCAAGTCCTTCTCTAAGTTTCTTACAGAATCTATTTCTTTATTTCTCTCTGTGTGTACATGACTATAATAACCGGACAAGTGTCCAACTCAGTTGCTGCCTTTTCCTTAACAGGAACAAAACACAAGTGACAACTGTTATAGCTTTCCCTCATTGTCCAGGTGGGACTACCACTCTCACCAGATTCCTCACACAAGCTTTTGTGATTGTAGCTCTACTGACTCACATGCTGTCCCCTCCCCGGACTGTTTCTAGAGGCTGGGGACCTTTTCTTTCAAGTGCAGCATTGTTTCTGTAACTTATAAAGAAGAAGGTATGGAAGGGGAAGAAAAGGAAGGGAAGGAAAAGGCATGAAAAAGAAGGGAGGTTACACGTAGCATGTTTTGTAGCTAATATTTTTCCGAATATTTTAATTACTAAGCATTCATAATTAAGGTTTCCTATATTTCTACAAAAATTGATAGCTCCAATTCAACACACACAAACACACACACACACACACACACACACACACCAAGTATGCTATACTCAGACATAGTTAAAATACACAATAATTGGTTCAATTGCTTTACAAGGTCCAAAATTTGTTTTCTTCTGTCACCTTCTTTCCCAAACAGTTCTGCCAAGTTGGGTTTTGGTTTGTTTGTTTTTTATTTTTGTTTTTTCTTTTAACTAACTGAATGGCTCAAACTCACTTACAGTCACTTCCTAGAGGCAGGGGAAAAAATATCAAGTATCTGAAAATGTCTGCTTCAGTAATCAGCAGTCTTAGAAAAAGCTCCTTTCATGGGAATCATTCCTTAAGAGTCTCTGGGGCACTCCAAATCTGTGGGAATGACTGCTGGCAGCCTCAGAGGGCCACAACCCTGAGTTCAGGAAGCAGTGAAAACCTCATTCAAGTCACCAGCTCTTCAGGTCTTTAGTTTGTGTTAAATGTATTTAGATCATATTAGGGAATATCTGGGCAGTGTAACAACACCCGCAGCTTCTTGTGTGTACCCTGTATCCACAGTATGAGGGATTTCTGTCCCCACTTCCTGACAGTACATTGTGCTTACAGTCTCTCCTGTTGCTGCTCCTCATCTTGGCAGATCTCTCCTTCCAGCCTCTAACGGGGCACACATGGGTCTGAACCATCACATCTCCAAATGAGATGTAAGCATAGTGCCCAATGACATGATTGGGCTGTTGTTTAAAGTATCATTCAATGGAAAAGACTGCAGGGTCCTTTATTAGGTAACAATCTGGTAAGATGCATCTTCAGTGGCTGTGATAACATAAGCCCACTTTATAGGCTTCAAAATGTTCTCTGAGGAAGCAAATTGCCAAAGACATCTGGAGCTGTGTGGACAGAAAATTTTCAATTCAGGCTCAGATGAGGGCTTTTACCTTTATGTTAAAGAGGTTCCTGCAGATACCTTAACTTGTAATAGGACAGCAGAACTCCAGAATATAACACTACTAGGAATGAAAATAATCACATTCACTGAGAATTCATTATGTATCAGGCACCATGTTGTGAGTCTTCTCTTAGGTAACTATTATTATTGCTAATAGTTAACAGGTGAAGAAACAGAAGTTCTGAGATTTTAATAACTATCCAAGCAGTAAGGGGCAGAATGGGAGCTCCAATTCAAACTGGGTTGACACTGACATATGTAGTTAATATTCTGTGGTGTACACTCCAAGCTTAGCTAGAGTTTAAAGCAAAACAAGAAAATAATGATTGAAACCAAGTAGGAACTTAAGGCAAACCATGTAACAGGAAAGGTCAAAGGAATCCTGTCTAAGACCCTGGGAGTGAGCAGTACGGTGAATGATGGATGATCTAGAGAAGCATGTGCAGGCAGCCTTAATCTAGTGTCAGATCTAAAGCCAGGGAGGAACAAACATACTAGTAACCCTGGCATAGGCTTAGCAAGGAAGGTCAAATACCTCTGTCAGAGGCTCGCAATTCCCCATCATTACCTTTGTGACTTTCACTGTTGTATGAAAATCAGAATTTTACCTTCAAATTGTTCTGATTTAAGTGTTGTACCTAGAAAATTACTTATACAGAGGCTGAAGGTTTCTAATAAGTTAAAGCGAATTACTAACCACCCCTCACTAAGCCTCAAACTGTTTAATGTTCTAATTAAAGTAGGCACCCGCTCTCCACCACTCACTTTGGACCCTGAAGCCTAGCTCAGAATTCTACTGCATATTCTATTGCCAACTTTAGAGGAATTAGTTAGCTATTTGTGATGAGCAATTCTGTCATTCCTTTCTGTCATGGTTAAATTAGAAAGCTGAGGAAATTATGTAAATAGTAGATAATGTTGACTCCTTTTAGTATTAAACAGCCTAAACTCATCACTACACTTACGTATAAGTATGCAAGTCCCCCGCCCCCAGATACTTTTCTTTCCAAAAATGCATCTACTTGGAAACTCTTAATTTCATGTAAGAATCCAGGATTCATTTTCATTGCCAAGGACTCAGCATACTCCTCCTCATTTCTCTTTGAAAGTTCTGCTTTTCTGAGAATATTTAATTATCCAACCAATGTGGGATCCTAAGAAGAATGCAAGAGTCAAATGGTCCAAGTTGTCTCCTCACAGGTTCTGCAAAGTAACAGGTAAAATGGATTTCTACAGACACTACAGTTTATGATACTATCCATTTCAATCCTATGTTTCTCTTCAGCTTATATTTCCAGCTCAAAGCCAACAAAACCCTTATATTGCTAAGTAATAATTGAAGTATTAATAATTATTAATACATTGTTAATTCATATTTTAATATCAAAATGTGGCCCACACATTTCAAATAGAAACTTTTTTCTGTAATAACTAAGAGATGTTTTATTCTTTCTTTTTTCAAAATAGATGTATAAGTGACTATTTCTTTGGAAAAGGGGTGTATTGCTGAGAGGCTTGAGTTGGAATATTGTAGGTATTTACATAATAAGTGTACTTGAGGAGCAGGCCATTTTGAATTATTTTTCTTTGTTTCACATCCTTTTAAAATCTTTTGCTTTGCTCACTTGACTTTTTTAATTAATACCTATTGATTAGACAGATTAATGAGTTTTATTGTAGCAAGACCATATATGCAGTGACATATTTTGGTCATTTTTACCCCCTTCTCATCTCCCTTGTCCTGCCCCCCTGGTTTCTCATGGGGGAGGATACAGGAATATATTTTTATTATATCCATTTAAGTTATTACCCATCCCATCTCTTACCTGTTGTAGTAGTTCTCTGTTTTTCTAAAACAGAGAAATGAGAAAGTGATATTGGTATCCATAAATATAGCTAAAAAGACAACACTATCTACTCCTTGGGGGAAAAAAAATCACCACCTCATTTTTATTCCTCACTTGCAAAAATATTCACTTACTTTTAAACTCAAGGAGTGAACCAGGTCTAGATGTATGCATATCAGGTTAATATGTGCATTTACTGTATTTTTCTTATGGCTTTCTCCTTTTAATATATCTGTTGTTTTATTTTTGTCATGGTAAGGATCAAGCCCGGGCCTTGTGCATGCTACACAAACACTTTGTTATGGAGTTACCTCAGTCCTCCACCTTTCAATGTCTTAATACATTTTCAAACTGCAAGTTTCTGAGCTCCATGTCATATTTCTTGAATAATAACCTCAGAGTGTTAGAGCTAAGTATCTGCATTTTCAGTAATCAACAAGTAGGGGGAAAATTGCAGTCATTGTAATGCAGAGAAGTTACTGCATCTATGCATAAATTATCTTTTCCATGGCTTCTAAGATACCATGGAATAATAAAATGAAATACACACAGTCCTTGCAATATAAACACATAGACTTCTAATCTGTGGTTACTGGAGCAAAGCAGAAAAATTGACTTTGTACTTTGTAGGATTTCCCCATGTGGAGTTAATTCGTAGCATCCTTTCCAATCTAGCCTGGAGAGAAAATTCTTTTGACTTTTATTTTAAAGGTCTTCTTGCATCTACCTTTGATACCTGCTACACTTTTTTTCAAAAGACACTAAGAAAAAGTGATATATTCCTTCTTATCCTGGATGTTGTTTTTGACAATATTTAGGAGCATCAAATGAGGACAATTTAGGATTTAAATTTCAAAGGGCAACAAATATGTACCTTCTCTGTATCCTTAGTTTGAGTAATCAAGATGTGATGTCATCTTCCAGAGAATATCATTGAAAACATCCAACCAATCAGTATTGACAGACCCAACTAAAAACTTATGTTGTAGCAGGAAGCAAACTGTAAGCATATGACTGAAATTCTTCAGGTATAATATGGTCATTAAATTGAGTTATGCAGCAAATATGTATTGAACAGTGCCAAGTGGGCAAGAGAGACATAAATACTGCCTCTGAAATGACAATACTCAAGTGAGAAGCTAGATATTTAATAAATTAGTTGGAATTTTGGTCACAAGAAGTTCTACTTGGAAGCACACATCATTTGAAATGAGGAGTCAGCCATGACCCTTCAGTTGTATCTTCATTATGGGCAGAGTCTAGTTAGTCCAAGAAGGGTTGAAAATAATGCTCTAGGTAGAGAGGACATAAGTGCAAATGCTATAAGAACACAAGGCCATGGACAGTTGAAGAAACCACAATGGATTAGAAGAGTTTCAAAGGGGCGGGGGGAGATACATAGAAGCTAAAGGAAGGGAAGTGGTAAGGCACTAAAGTGAAGGAATGTGATTATTTGTCCTGATCTCCTTTCTTCTTTAAGATATGCCTAGCAGATTAGTAGAGTGTGCTCCAGGGTGTGTCTGGGTGGGTCACAGAGGCATGGCCTTGGGTAGTATATATGGTCCCATGCTCATTTCTCTCTGCATTGTTCCCTGCTCTGCTTCCTGGCCACCATGAACTAAGCAGCTTTACCCAACACATCTTGTCCCATCCTCCCATCTGGTCCCTTATCTAGAGGCAATCATTATCATCTGTTTCTTATTTATCTGTCCATAAACATTTTGGGTATATAAAGCAAATGCCCATATATTCCTTAGGAATGTTTGCACAGATTTGGGCACACTATATAAACTCTTCTGCATCTTGCTTTTCTTTCTTGGTAGATAGTGGGGACCTTTGCATGTAAGGACAGAAAATCTGCCTTTTCAATGTCTGTGTACTTCTCTATATATGGATATACCATAATTTGCTTAAGGAATTCCTTATTTATGGTAATTTGTTTCCAGACTCTTTGCTATTATTGAAAATGCCTCAATGAAAACTCTGTCCATATCATTTTGCACATGTACAAACTGAAATGATTCTTTTTGTTAAAAGAATTTAAAATTCCCATCTGTGACGAGGGACAGACATGGAGGAAGCCGTGTAAAGGATAACACAGACAAAGGCCTGGAAAGCTCCGTATCAGATCTCAGGCAGCTGCAACAGCAAAATCACAGCTATGTGTTTCAGGGTGATTCAATGTGAGATAAATATCACAGAAAAATAAACTGATGAGAAGTGAAGACCAGAGATCTGTTTTTTTGGAAGAAGATAGTCTCAATCTTAGAATACTTCAAAGGACAAAGCAATGTAGATAAGAGAAAAAATAAACTAAATGGGCAAGAGCCATTTCCTTAGCTTCCACGAAAAGGATAAGCCATAGGTCTTTGGAAGAATTGAAGACAGGGATAAGATACAGTGAAAAATGATCTTTTGCATCAGCTTTTATGATCAAGTATTGATACTTTTTTGTAGCAAATCTTTTTAGATGCTTTGTACAATTTAGAGTTCTTTTACTCTTTTTGGTACTTTTACACATACTTAGAGTACACATACTCTCCTTTTGGGTTCCAGAGTGAAAAAATAAAAATTAATCATGATAAAAAAAATTAACAAGTATCATATGCTTACCAAATGCTAAGAACTACAAACATATCTTTATAGATTATCTTGTTTTACTCTCATAAAACTTTAGTAAGAAAAAAAGGTTATTGCGCAGAATCTAAAAATGAAGGAACTAAGATAAAATTACCCAAGTTCACACAACTAGTACATAATGAAGTTAACAATGAGGCCCTCATTAATATATGCAATATTTAGCCAAACCACAGAACCTAAATTCATTACTGATAACTAACTCTAACCTATGAGGTAATACTGTGAATGCTTAAATTAAAAAATTATTAGAATAAAAAACACATTGCCATTAGCATCGCCTCCAAAAAGAAACCCCACTCCTCTCATTCCAAACACACTTATCCTATTTTGCCCCTTTCTGAAGTACTTCTGGAGGTCTTCTTTTAATGAGTGTCTTTAGTTGTGCTCTACAGCTACCTGCACGTCCTCACTGATTCAAAACGTTTGCCCTCCCTGCTCATTTTGACTTTGGGGAAGGGCCAGAAGGTGCAGGGTGCCACAACCAATGAATAAGATGGATGAGGCTACACCACAATGTTTTTAGGAGTCTGCCTTTCCATTCAGCAGCAGTATTCATCAGATTTTGTATCACACCTTATAAAGACACTCACAAAAGAGGACTTCCAGAAGTGGCAAGAATGATGAGATGAGTGTGTTAGAAGTGAGGGGGAATATTTTGACAGGGATTCATGGCAATGTGTCTTTTTCAGTAATAGACTTTAAAAATTCAAACACTCACTGTATATTTTGATCACACCTCATATCCTTAGTCTTGAAGTTTCCTTAAAGACTAGGAGTTTGCAGGTAAAATGGCCTGGAGACTAATCATATAATAACTTGCCTCCAGCAAATTCTAATTCATTCCAGGTAAGTGCAGAAAAACAGCCTTTTATAAAAAGCCTTTCCTGTAAAAGCTTATTTTTATATGCGTTAAAGTTAAACATTCATTTAAAAATTATTATTATTGGCACTGTGATCTAATACATGTTTAAGGAATTGTAACAAAGAGTATTTATTTCAAAGGATTAAAATGAGTAGGAAAATTTAAGGCCCACCATAACAGCTAAATTATGTCAATGACAGGTCCTGTCATAGTATCTGATACATAATAAATGACCAGTGAGCATCTCTTAAAGCAATAAGTAATTAAAAGAAAAACACAAGAATATGAGAAACCATAAGCGATTTTCTGGGTAAGTCAAACTGAATATCTCAGGTGATCAAATATAGATGGTACAGCGTAAGCCTCCAAATACTGCAGGTAACATTTCCTCCCCACAGCCAAAGAAATAGCAACTCTGAAACTTGTCAAAGTGTAGGTAAGCAGAAGAATTTCCAGATCCAAGTGCTGGTAGAAAGAATTTAGCTTGTGTGGCCACAAAAGGCCTCACAGTACTAAGCTCTCTCCTTGTTCTGTTCATATTACAAATGATCTCATTTTCCTTATTGCCAAACATCTATTATTTTAAGATATAAATATTTACTTTAACTCAAGTGACCTGGGGAGACCTTGTCTCAAAGTAAAATATGAAAAAGGGCTGGGGATGTAGATCTATGAAACTGCCTTCGGTTCAGTGCCCAGTACTCCAGGGTGGGGGAAGACAATCTGGATTTGAGATACTGTCTTCTTTCCACAACAGGTGAATTCTTTCAGGACCAAATTTGTTATTTTCTTGTTGGCCCTCACATGTATGTGCTGGTGCTATGGCCTGGTTCATGGGACTCCCTTGCCATGCTTGGGGGAACTAACTCAACACAGTACCCTCAGCCTCCAAATTATTCTCAAGGTTGCAGGTGAGTTCTTCCAGGTCGTGTGCGCTTGCTGGAATGTGCTGTAACAATCTAGTGGTCTTCACTCCTGAAGACTGTGTGGAGATGGTCCACTCTGAGAGAGAAAGCCTGAGTCAAAGAAGAGCACATGAACACTGGCTGTCCTGACAAATTTACTCCAGTCACAAAGGATTGCAAAAATAGCTTTCAGAAGGATTTTGTTTCTGTTATTAATAAAAATACAGAATCGGTTGTCTCTTCCTGCTTCCCTTTGTCAAACATGAAACTTTTCCTAATCTTTGGTTTCCTTTTTTCTTAGTGTTGGCTTTTGAAGAGCAGAAGGTTGTATTTTATCAGCTTTCTTTACATCCTTTTAATTTGTCCTGCAAGATTCTTTACTTGTAAGAAACATCCTCTTTGAGAGTCAATTCGTATATGAATAATTATATATATGGTAATTACTTGTGTTCCTGCTCCATTTTTATGCTTGTTACCCAGCACTTATACTCAAGTACATAAATGGCTTTCTGAAAACTGGAAGTCAACTAAATGTCATCAGTTAACTTGAGTGTCATTTTTTCTTCCTAAAAACAAGGTCAACTTCCCACTTACCTCCCTGACATGTACAAGCCATGAAAGCCTTTTTCAAATTGTGAACTTGGAGCTTTCTCTCCCCTCTGAAATAGGCATAAATAAGAATCTAATGATAACTTTAATTTTAGAGTTTGACAAATGATTTTTCAGCTTTACAATGGTTAAAAACCAACATACGTTCAATAGAAACTGTATTTTTCATTCTGCTACCCTCTCCCGCAGGATAGGAATATGTATACTGTTCTCTTAGGAGGCCAGGCAGAGGTGGTTAGCTCTAGTTTCCAGTCAGCCTTGCAACCACTGTGGTAAACAACTGCTATTCTGTAACACGCTGTGTGGCTAAGTTATAATGTTTGGTGTATTTGGTGAGTTAAATACATTTCTGATTTACAATATTTTTAATTTATCAATGATTCATTAAATGTAAGCCCATCCTAAGTTGAGGATTATTTGTATATACTTTTAGATTGTTATTGCTATTATTTCAGAAACTAGATTTTCATTTGAAAAATAATATATATAATTGTTAAATTAGATGCTCCTCATGAAATCCTGGGGCATGTTAAAAAAAAAAAAAAAAAACAGATGAAAACATGCCTAGCTAGGGCTCAAAATGAAAGGGTTTGTCATTTGCTGTATCATGTAAGAGTTGTCAGTTTTTTATTCTAGGCAGTCTCACTGATGTCCAATCACATGGTCATGAAAATGACAGTACTACCATTGTATCTGCCCAAGGTATTAGACCATAATGGATTCCATATGTAAGTCCAACTTGATAATGGCTAAGAATTCATACTACTATTCTGACAGAAAGGTGAAGTTTAAAAGATCTGAAGAGCATCAGCAATTCATGAAAATGATAGGCTAATTGAGGAAGCAAAGTGCAATCTTCCTTCTCTGCAGGAAACCACAGTGGAGAGGCCTTTTCTCAGCAGACAATGAGACACAATCAAATGACATTCAGCACACTGAGGATTAAGCATGTGAGAGCAGAATGACTCTCTCCATACCCACAAAGCCTCAGAAAATCCAGAATTTTACTGGCCACATTTTTGTACTGTTCTTCTTAAAGCAGCATGGACCTCACTCTGGAAAGATTAAAAGACTGGAAGCAAGTGTGATATTCAGATATTCAAGTTAAATCAGTGAATATATGTAGATTGTGTAGAAAACACAGTTTCATGTATAAGGAACTGAAATGTTTAATTTCCAGATCTGAAAAGTATGTAATTCAACAACTAATTCAAATTGAATTTTTAGGGTTTTCTATAATAACTCAGACTTGCTTAAGTGAAGAATACATTCATTATCTGGTATGCAATTTTTGCTCCTGAAAGAGCTAATTGCTGTGGGTGAGGGGTCGTGAAAAATCCACACCTTTCTTCCAGGGGTAGGAGTGTGAGATCCTCTTTCTTAAAAGGCCATGATCCCTAAATAATAGTAGTGTAAAGTGGCCTCTGACATCTCAAAGAAGGTGGAGGAGTGGCAAATCACTGACAGCATGTGACAACCCTGCGACTCTCCTGGAGATCTTCATCTCAGACACTTCCTAAATTGTGATCTGATTCTTACTGCCCTAAATCATGCCTGAATATTGCCTATATGCTCAAACTTAATACAAAACAGGCCTGAAATTCTCATGTAAGAATTGGGTCATGATCAAAATCCAATGAAAAAAAGTTAAAATTCTAGCTACAAAGAATTTAAGCTGAAAGAAAAAACTATGTCTTACCTTTAATGCACTGTATGCCTAGAACAATATCTGATTGGGTAATTACTGAGTGAATTAATGAGAAGCCCTTAAAGAGAAAAGGAAGATTATTAGTACTGTCATATTTGAAAGGCTGTATTTAAGAAATTAAAGGGGAAAAAACCTCTGGTAACTGAATTAACACGCTCTGACTCATTGCACTATTGATCGAAGAGAGAATTTATTCACAGCGCTTTTCAAATACAAACAAAATAGCACTTTATAATTCTTACAAAATGAATATTGAAATAAATGTGGTACAGCACATTACAATAATGGACAAAAGAAACCAAGATCTGATAACTGGAAAATGACTCTCCTTTTTCTCATATCTTCAGTTGAATCCTCTCCTCCAGTGGACAGAAAGTTGCCCTTTTCGTTCATAAGAATGTCATAGCAGAAGCCACTCCAAGAAAGACTGCGTATCTTTGAATAATAATGAAATATGAAGGCTTAACTCTAAGCATCCGTATAAACACTGAAAGTATGACAAGCGTATGAAGTTTATCCAGGATACACAAAATACTGATAGAGTGGTTTATTGGTCCATTTATTAGGTTTAATGGCTGCTTTATAAAGTGATAATACTATATTTTCAATCCATATTTAAAAAACTGAGGAGTAATACACTGCTAAACGTCCACTGTAGTCCATGTGACGATCCAGGTGTGTGGGGCAGGAGGGTGTGTATGGATGAGCTTGTGTGCATGTATTTGTGTGCTTTCTGGTGTGTTGTCACCTACAGGGAACATCTGCAGGGTACCCCGCTTCCCACTTAAGATCATTTCTACTAGCCCTTTGGAGTCTCCCAAGTCTTCACCTTTAAAAAACAAAACATAACAAAGACAAAATCCTTGTTTGCATATATAGATTTGCTTTGTGTATGTGTGTGTGATATACATGAACAATAACTTGTGGAATAGAATTACCCAACACTCTGCAATATTTTTAACCTTTGGTCCATTTGTCTCCATCATTCCATTTGCTCCATTTTTTCCCACAAATTTTCTGCAACTTTTCCTTCCTATATATTGCTCATGATTCCACCGGGTTTCATTCCCTTAGCATTGTATTGGATTAGAACCACTATTCCACCTTTTGAAAGTAGCGGGATGCGTTGGCCCCTTCAAGCCCGTGTGGCCTGTCTTCTCCTCTGTTTGTTGCTAGTGGCTCCATCTCAGTATGGGTAGTGCTTCTGTTTCTTGCCCGAGAAGCAAGCCAGCCATGTGCACAGCAGCATGGCCGCAGCAGCACCTGCTCCTGTGCAGTAGTAGGCCCAGCCGATCTCACACTTACCTAGAGACAAAGGGAGGGGAGAGAAAAGCGACACTGATGAGCACAACTGAAGGACACTTTGTTATGTCTTCCTGAAATACCCACTGAGAGCATGGTGCCCTCACTCGAATGGAATGATATGCTGACAGTTATCTGCAGAGTGAAGAAAGCAGGAAAATTTCTGTGCATTTCAGAAAGATGTCAAAATCTACGATGCATGCCAACCAAGAACATGAAAGCCTATTCCTTTCCACTAATGCCCACAATGGCTAAAGGAAAATAGGAATAGCCACAACTGGGAAAGACGATGGTGCTAATTGTAACTTAACACATCTGACCCAAATTCATATGCATAACCAGGTATTTTTCTGAGGAAATTGAAAATATATGTACAATTCTTCTGCAAAAGGGCCACTGGAAGGAAGAGACCTATTTGAAGAATAATGAGGAGACCCATTTGAAGGATATTAAAGTGAATAGTGCAATTTACATGAATTGTCAAAAGACTCACACTTCACTGCCTGAACTGTGGAACAAGAACTCCCAGATTCTCCCGGGGTTGACACCCACCTTAAGGGAAAGAGTCATTTACATAAAAGCATGATGACTAGGGTCCAAGTGAGTCCTGACTTCTCAGAGTTGGATGGTTAATGGTAGTTATACCCACAATAGGAAAGAGTGGATTTCTTTTCTTATATTGCCTTTGTTGATTCTTCAAATAACATTGCGTGGTGGAATGTTTTGACAAAGATGCTATAATTTATAGAAGTTGGTGGTTTCCCCCAAATCATATGCTTATAATTATTCATCAATGCAGGCAGAATTCAAGCCTGGGTTCCAGATCCTACAGCATCAGAAGTCACTAAGCCCAAATATCCATAAAGTATCTTCTTTGAATTAATGGGATGGGTTTCTGCATTCATGAACTTTTTAAAAAATGGCATCCTCATTAATCTTTTGGTGTGAGCAGTAAAAAAAGTCTGCTATATCTTTTATTAGAGCCTGTCCTTTCTGTCCTCTCTTTGATACAATTCACACTGTCAATTTGAAGCCTTCTTTTCCTTTTCCTTTCTTTTCACTCCTCCTCCTTTTTTTCCTTTGAATGCTGAGGATGAAGCCCAGAGCATCATGCATGATAGGCAAGCCCCCTGCCACTGAGCTACATTCCCTCCAACGCTGCTTCGCACCACTCTTACCATCTTATCAGACAATGTTCCACAGAAGCCATTTCCCTTCCTTTCTTTTGTACTTGCTTATACATTACAGTTAGCACACACAACAGAACACATAGACTTTGCAGTCACGGAACACATAAACTATGAGAACCATGTCCGCTCATTCCAAGTCAGTCATTTTTACCTTGTTCATCCGCAGAAAAAATGATAACTTCTCTACTTAAAAATAATTTTAGAAATGGTTTAGTCTACCATGCAGCACTACTCCATCTCTTCACTAGCAGTTGCCAAGAGAGGCAGTCAGTACTTGCTAAGCGAGACAAGGGTAAGTGATATCCTGGCTTGTGGTTGCCATGTGTCAACCGCGGCAAAGTTAGATCAAGAGCTTTTACATACTGAAAGTTCTCTAGAACACTCTCTGTACATAGATAACAAGCTGTACTGCCCAGTCCTCAACCAAGATGTCATGCTTGATTTCACACTTCTACACCCAATAACAACAATAGAAAATAGTAAACATGCACTTATTATTAGTTGCACAAAATTATTCTAAGAGTTCTCCATGGAGTAAATATTAATGCATCAAATCCTCAAAAGAACATGATGTGTTAGGTTTATGAATATCATCACCATCTTTTAGACAATAAAAGTGAAGCTAAAAAGAGTTCAATAATCTGCTCAAGGGTTTACCTTGGGGAGGCAAGAATTTTGCCGCTCTCTCTTCCCAGGTCAATCCTGTTACACCCCCTCCAATGCATGAAGCAGCCCCAGGCAGTCTCCTGCTGCCTTTATTTTCCCAGCCTCTCCTTATATCACCACCAACAGCAAAGAGACAGCTATCTTTTAAAAAGTAAAACAGATCAAGTCACCCCTTTACTTAATACCCGCTACTAAATCCTCCAAGATCTGTCTCTTCACTGAGGCTTCTGAGGCCTTCGATGAACAGGTGTCTGTCACCCTCTCAGACTTCATGATCACCCTACCCTTTGCCTTTTTTCTGCACACACTGGCCAGCTTTTCTGTACACATCAGCCTCATTGCTGGACCAAGAGCTCCACACTCATTATTCTCTCTACCCAGAAAATTCCACCTCCAAATCACTAGAGGATTTGCTTTTTCTCATATGGCACCTCTGTAAAGACACCTCACACGTTCACCTGTTTCATCACTCACTCTGTTCCCTCTTTTCACTTTATTGGCTTCATAGTACTTTCCATGGACTGTAAATACTCGTGTGTGTGTGTGTGTGTGTGTGTGTGTGTGTGTGTGTGTGTGTGTTTAATTTCTGTCTCCAAGTCAAGAATGAAGGCTTTCATTAAAAGAGACTTCCATACATGTTCCCTACTATGCTCTGACCATCATACTTGCCCACAGTAGGCACTCAGTAAAGAATTATTGAATGAAAGGTAAAATTTAACAAAACAAAACAGAAAGAAAAGGTGCAAAGCAGGCAGACAGCTGATCCCTGAAAAGTAGAGTAAATCTTGGATTTTATTTTAGTACTCTACAGCATCAGAGAAACTTCTCTAGTAACATACTATATAAGTGATCCCTGAAAGTATAGCCTTTGGGTTTTATTTTAAGAGTAACTCCAGTCGCTTCTTGGCACTGAGTTTTTTTAGAGAAGTTCCCAAACCAAGCTTGAATTTCCAGCCTCCTACAGAGTGTGTTAAATATAACAGGGTAATAGATTCTGAAGGGTCATATCTCCACCTTGGAATAGGTCTCCTGGGCACAATGACCTCCATTAATACTGATAGACAGGATAAGCATTTTTCAAGGGTAAAAGAGTCCTCTTCATGCACCACACTTGCTGACAACCATAGGCTAATGTGGCTGCGGGTCTAGGGAACCGCCTCCATTGTGAATTATTGTTTGACTAGATTAAATAAATCTAGGAGGGAGAATGAATTTAAGACAGCTAAGAGATGGCCCGTGGTTTAGAACCTTTTAGGGAGTCAGCAAAATATGTGGTCCTTCTGCTCCACACAGGGTTCGCAGCACGGAATACAATCCATTGCTCACTATTAACAAGGTATTGACCGACGTGCAGTTTTACAGCGTAACACGAAAAGCAGAGTATATAATTCATTATTAATTATTGGGCCCTTTATTGAGAAAAAGTAGCTGGTGAGGATATTTATTTGAGAATATTAACTGTGACAGTAGCTACATATAATAAAGATTTTAAAAGGAGCTCCTACAGAGCTGACTATCAGAGGATCAAAGAGAGAGAGGATTTTATTTCACAGAAGTTAATAAAACGGAAGTCTAAACTTCAAAGAGTATTAACCAGGAGAACTGTTGCTGATGATGCATGTACTGTACCCAATCCTTCTGGGTCTTTGCAGTTCTTTCTTATTCCTCAGCTCTGTTCGTACTTTACTCTTAACAGCTGTTCCTTGCCAGCCCTTCAGAGGACCCCTGAGCAAATGGAAACAATTTTCCCCCACCCTGACAGCTGAAGTGCATGACCGGGAGCCAGGATGGACTCAGGACTCTTGGGAATGTGAATGCCCAGCGGCTTTCTGCCTCCAGGTGGGACAGACTGGAAGGAATGACCCAGCGCACCTGCACGTTCGGGGTGGGACCCCCCTCAAAGTGCACCCTACTTGGTTTTTACCCCACTCTGTTTTCCCACTTCCTTTTGGGCTTCTCCTTGGCACATTTCCCTGATAGTCTGAACACAAATCTTCATTGACGAAGGTGACGTTCTGGGGAACCAGATCTACACTAGCAGTGCATAAATAAAGCCTGAATTGTTTTAATATAATGGTTTTTCAAGTTTCTTTCTGAACTCTGCTCTCCTCATGCCCATCCAAGCCTTGGTGGCCCCTGGTGACCCAGAGCCAGGGCACAGCCTTCAGCAACAGCAGCTGCATACCCTCCCTGCGCTGTCACCTTCCTGCGGGCGAAGCTGACTCCCCATCTTGCCCAGTGGGTTGTTTCTGGACCCATTTTTTTTATTACCATTTTTAGTTCTGAGGGTTGTACACAGTGAACATGGAGCCATATGCCCAGGCATTTTAAAATTTTACATAGGGCCTTGCAAAGTTGGCCAGGCTGGCCTGGAACTTGCAATCCTCTTGCCTCCCAAACAACAGCTGAAATTATAGGTATGCACCACTGTGCTCAGCCTGGATGCATCCTTGTATGTGACATAAAACACACAGTTACTTGTCACACCCATGCTCTGTCAGAGGAAATCTGGGCAAAAACTAAATAAAGGTTATTACAACGTTTGCGGAAGTAAGAAAACATGGCCCCCGATACACATATATTCAAGTTTATGTGTCTGATTTACACATTTTATGGTTAAAATTCAGCAACCAATTAAGGGCCAAAACAAGTAATTAGTGTTTAATGTGACTTAAAAGTATTCCTGTATTGTAGAAATGTAGACTTTCATTTATTAAGTAACTCATGACATAAATAATGATTAAATCAAAAGTGACTTAATATGGATTTGTTCTAGGGTTTTTTTTTAATTAAATACAAATTTAGCCATTCTGTCACACTTGCTTCAAAAATATACAAAAATATATAGATTCACAGACACACATTTTGAGAAGCAAGAAATGGTCAAGAGTAGTCTATTAAGAGCAAGAAATGTCAATAGAATTTAGGCAAATTTGAAGAAATACTAAGTAAGCTATCACACCCCTGGTTATTGGTCCCGTCTTTCTCTTGCTTCCTGCTGTCCTTCCTTAAATCATTCATTGATTCAAGAAATATTTATTGAGTGCCTGCTTCAGCTAGGAATTACTGGGTGCTGGGATCTTGGGAATAAGATGGATACAATCCCTACTATCAAGGAGCTTATAGTCTAGGTCAAGGAACTAAGTAATAAACAATCTCAGATAATTATACAATGATAATTTTGACATGAGCTTTGATGAAAAAAATCCAAGGTGCTAAGGTAGCAAATCTCAGGACATCTATATGGTGTGCCCGAGTTCATGAAGGAATGCCTTAAATGAGAAGTAAAATTGACGCTGGGATATGGCAGATGAGCAGGAGCAAGCCAAGTATGAATCTTCATAGGAGAGTTTGCACTAAGGGGAAGGGAAATGTAATAGAGAAATGTGGACAGATCTGGGTCAAGTACTAATGGAAGCCCTTCGGGGTGAGGAACAAGAGAAGGGAACGCCCCACTTTAATGTGCAGCCCTGCTTCGACCTCAGCCCTTCACCGCATCGGGTCTCACCATGTCCAGAGGTGCGGAGCTTGAATTCTGAAAACTTCCTCCTCAGCATTTTCATTTGCATTGTTGGATAGAAACATGAGGTATACAACCACCACAAACCTAAATACCTGTTCTGCAATGTTATAGGAGCTGGAGGCAGGGCAGTGAATAACCCCAGGTCCTTGGTCTCATGAAGCTTATTTTCTAGACAATGTTACTCAAATCAATTGCATTGTGTTTTGCATATTAACACGTTTCATAGAAATTCAGTTCTTTGATATAAACCAGAGATAAGAGAGATTTTTTTCCAAGATACTATAAACATAAAAGCCAAACATCTGGAAGTTTAACAGCCATAGAGTTGATACTGTACCTTGAACTTCCTCAAAGGAAAAGGAATATAGATTTTTCCTTTAGAGCACTGTTAACATCTGTATGTTCAATTACAAAAAATTAGGGCCATGTTTTTCAGTCATAGGAAAAAAAGCCTTTCTGAATATTTTAAGCTATTAGTGTCATGGTTGATACATTGTGTCAACTTGGGGAGTCTAGAGGTTTGGCTAAGTGACTCAGCAGGAAGCCAGGGTGCTTACTTTGTATACATCCTGAGCCTGTGGAAGAGGAGGACATGGAAATTATGTGAGAGCTACATGCCCCTGAGGGGGTGGGTAGCCTGTTTACAATGTAAGGCAGGGAAAAGAAGCTGCTTGCCGCCATTCCTCCCTTTTGCTCTGGCTGTTTGTTGTTCGGCTGCCATTCCCCCCACCCCCCTTTGCTCTTGTTGCTTTGCTATCTTCTGCCTCGGAGCCAGCTAAGTATGGACTGAAACCTCCACAAACTGTAAGCTAAATAAACCTTTCCTTCCTTTATTTTGGGCGTTGGGCATTTTGTCTCAGCAATGAGAGAAAAATAACCAAGACAATTAGGAAAGAAGAAATTTTAAATTTCTATGTTTTAAAGAGCATGATATTCCATGGATTGTAATGGCACTAAATGAACCTGGGAAATACAAGTATGGGGCTATTCTCTCCTGGCCTCTTGTTCCCCAGCTGAGGCAATAAATGGTTGTTATTATAATGCAGACAGAAAGCATTTTACCAGAGGGTAAGTTTTGTCTGTGATCCTTGCAGGAAATTAGAGAGGCAAATCTGTTTAAACTTTCCCTTTCACTCTCTGTAATGCTCCATCAAACAGGACTCCAAGCTTGCTTGGGTGGTAAATTGCTGCTTTCAACCACAGGGAATACTGCTCTTGACAGATAAGACAGAGGTTAACGGGACGGAAAGCAGTATACCACAGCTACACACCAAGCGCACACGCAAAGTCTCCATGGCAGCACTCCAGGGCAGCTCCAGAGGAGGGGCAGCGTGAGGTGAGGTATGGCAGATTTTTGGTGGGTGGTTCAAATTAGTTTTTAATGTAGCTTTTGGAAGTAAAAGAAATGGAAGAAAAGCTACACAGAACTCATCCTTCCACACATAACAATGGACATCCAGCGATGTTTTCATTGTTTAAGGACACTGCAGTTTAACCTCTGCCTTTTCATTAATTTGTTCAGTTAATGTTTCAAAGCCTATTATGTGTGACTGTGTTTCACATCTGTATTCTGGTGCTCAATATGAAGCCTGGGCCACTGGTGGGAAAAAGAAAAACTGATGCACATTTATAGCACGAATAGATATATTAGACATTATTCTTGTGTTGAGACTAGAAACCCAACATTAAAAATTATATAGGAGCTGTCATATACTCACTGTGTGAGGGGCTAAACAGTCAGAAAGGGCATTTCATTTAATCATTTTCATCTATGGTCCTTTTGGAAAGTAGAGACACAAATCTATTCATTCTTTCTCAATGGGTTCTCACCTTGAAGAGGATGAAATTGAACTACATGAAAGTTATCTCCCCAGTACCTCAAGTAAATGTGAAGCTTGAGTTTGAACTTGGATCAAAGTGATTCCAGAGGTTTTTTGTTTGTTTGTTTGTTTTTTCAGACAGGAGCAATCAGGGTGCTGCAAGTCCTGATCATGCAGCATGCTAATCACGTGTCATGCGATGCTCCAATCATCATTTTCTATCTGGCCTCCAAATGGAGGCGCAGGTAAGGATTATCCCACCTGACGATCCAGAATTTTTTTTCCTCTGGTCAGATAATGTGTAAGGTCAGAATACAATGTATTTTTCTCACTTTGTAGATAGTAACTGTCTTTGATAGAACTCATATACTAACCCCCTCCCTCATATTTTGTCTTGCCCCTTGGCTTTTGCTAATCTTAGAAGACTTGGCATTCCATGTACTAGTTATTAAAGGGCTACCTCTCAGACTTGCCTGCTCAGTTCCTGAGCCAGAAAACCCCATTTGGCACTCTGGACAGCACCATCTACTCTAGAGGATGTGGGAGGTGAGATCCATAGAAACTTGTCTGAAGAAGTCCGATAACAGACATTCCTTGCATGAGAATCTTGCTCTGACATGCCCCCGAGCTGAGTGCTTCTGATGGAACCCTGACCATCTCAACCTTATATGATGAAGGGTTCCAGGACTTGGGTACATTCCTGCTCCCTTCCAAGGTCGCTTTCTACTGTAAGCCCTTGGCAGCTTGGCTGGAGCCGCCATGCTATACTTTAACTCCTACAGACCCTACTGCAGGGCCCTCCATCTCCCACAGCACGAAGTGGCGCAACGCAGGCAATTCCTGTTCTCTAACTGCATGCCACCTGCTATGGTTGCATGCCACTTAACTGGTTAATTCGAATGCCCACAAAGGTTCCTTATAATTAAAAGCTTTGGTCCACAGAGTGGCGTTAATGGGAGGTTCTGAAACATCTGGGAAGCGGGGTTTTCTGGGAAGTCCTTGAGTCAAGCCCTACAAGGGGCTGGGGAACCCTAGTTGCTCTTTTTCTCTCTGTGCTTTTGTTCATGATGTAACCATGTGCTTTTGCCATGCTGTCCTTTCCTGCATGGGGCTGCGCAATCTGTGAGCCTAATAAAACTTCAAGTTTTATAAAGTTAGTTGCTTCAGACATTTTTTTGTAGTATGCAAAGTTGACTAGTACACCACCTGTCACAGGGTCTTCATCTTTGCTATGTCTTCCCGTACTTTGTAATTTTAACTTGAGCTCCATGAATCCCTGGTTTGCTTCTCTTTCTTTGTGATATTACTGCCAAGCTCCCAGCATGCCTTGCAACCACAAGTTCCCCAGTCAGGCTATGATAAGCTAACTGGCTTCATTTACCAAGGCACAAGTCGGATTGAGGACGTAGGTCAGTGGTACAGCACTTGTACCAGGCTGTAGGTTTAATACCCAAGAATGCATTTAGAAATTGTTTACATCTTAATAAAATAAGCCTTGGGTAGAGAATAAGCAGTCAGATTATATTTTACCCTTATTGCTTTATCAATGAGGAAGGTGAAAAGATCAAAAGAAAAAGAAAGTTACTTCTTTAGCCTTAACTATCACAGACAAAATTTCTATTGGTCCTTGTCCTCTTGAATAAATTCCTTCATGCCTTTGCATATTTAGACCTTTCCTGCATATGCATTAAGATGAAGAATAAAAGAAATATGTCATGGGACCAATTCCATTTGTTCTTTTGTAAATTCAATGAACAAATGCATCACAAGTAAAAAAGAAAGTTATTGAACCTTTGACCTAAAACATACCAAAGCTTTAGTTTAAAGTTATAATGGCACAAGTGTAAAACTCATACCTCATGTATCTGGAAAGAGAAGAAAGAGAATACCTACACCTGGTTAGTAGCCAGAAAATACAGAAGTACTGAAGCTGACAGACAGCTGTGAGGTGTGGCTCTTTTAAAGTTCCTTTGCATACTTCTTATGTCTGATTATTACTGGAAGTGTAAGCTCAGATGATTATCAGGGTTACCTTGTGCACAACTGCAAGGGCTCCACTTGTATTACAGTCTATGTACTCCCTAGGGACGTGCTCCAGAGGGTGCTGTCCTCAAACAAATAATGAGAATGGGACTCTGCCTCCCCCATATTGCTCCCTAAAAACAGGCGGCGAAGAGACAGAATAGTAGATTCCCCTAATAACAAGTGCTCAGTCTATTTACAGAATATTCTAGAAGGTGCTGGCCATCTTGATACCCCTTAAATTCTACAGTGAGTGAGCTCAGCGTTTCTCCTCCAGAACTACCACTCTTGACTTTAAAATGTGAGGTTGACTAGATCTTTCCAACTGTCCTTCTCAGCTTTAGGAAACTGAAAAACAAGATTTAGACTCTCTTCAAATTTGAAGGATATTTTCTTCCAACCACACACTGTACGCCTCAGTTTACAACTTTCTCACGTGGAGCAAGTCATTTTTAAGAGACTCCCCTTATTATATATCTGCAGCACATGCCCAGCAACCAGGGTATGGAGAGTCAAAATGTATAATACAAACATATCCTTTGGTAAGAACTGATATATTCAAGCTACAGCATTAGTAAGTATTCTCCATAATCACACATGTTAAAGAGAGCAGGGATTTACCTGGGAAAGACAAGATGTGTGCCTGCAAAGAGCTCATAATAGCGCTATGTCTAAGGTGCTACGTTAGGGGTGAAGTTTGATGACACAATATATATCAGCCTTGTATATTTTTCAGTGCAACTTAAATTCACTATACAGTGCGAATGGAAAGAATAAGGAGCAGAGAATACAATACAGAAGACAGCACTAGGGGCAAAGACCAGCTGTTTAAACACGGCACTCAAATAAGAGTATGTCTTATATAGGTCTCGGATTTCAATTTTTTAAAAACCTATCTGAAGAACAAATTAATTCCACTCTATTCAATAGTGTTTCCCTTCTGGGTTCCCACACAAATTTTGCTGAACAGCCATAATTTTAATTTGTTCTGTCACGTTTCTCTTGTTCCCAAATAAATACTTTAGCTCCACCCTTGAGGTGAGAGCCTGAGGACAAACAAAAAGAAAAGTTTTGCCCAATTATTAGAACTGTTTATTGTCCCCCCAGGAAATGGTACGAGTCATCATCCACATAGGAATTTACTGGAAAGAACCGATATGAGGTCTCATATTTGCAAGGTTGCTCAAGCCCAGGAAAGCACAGGAGATAGAGAACAGGAACTAGACTTAACATAGGGTTCAAGCCTGGGCTCAAGTTATGCCCTAGAGGAGAGAAGACACTGCTATTCACCGTTATGATTACTATCATTAAAACTTTCCTCAAATACTGACACTTGCTAACTACAGTGTGTAGGCTTGGAAAGCAAGGTATTCAAAAACTTCTGAGCATGTGGAGATTTGATTTGAGTTAATCTGAGTGGTGCTGGGGGTTGAACCTAGGGTCTTGCGCCTAATTAAATAAGTACTCTATCCCTGAGCCATACATCTAGCCCTGGAGACTTTAAATAGTGCTTCATGCTTGGAAAACCATAAAGCACAAAGAAAGTCTACAATAAGCAACTGAAAAATAAATTACATTTCTTGTACTAATAATGATGTGTGTTAAATATATTAGCATGAAGTCTACAAATTAGATAGAGTATTGCACTGATATTAATTTCCTATTTTTGGTAATTTTACTGTTAGATAAGAGAATGTTATTTTTAGCCTGGGGATGGAAGGTCATGATGTCTGAGAAGGAAAAGTGGGATAAGGAGGAGGTGAAGAAAGTAAAGCTAATTTAATCAATGTAATAAGGGAATCTGAATGAAAGATATACAAGGATTCTCTGAATTATTTCTTCAAATTTTCCATGTATCTAAAATCTTTAATAAATCAAAATTAAATAAATTTAAATAAAATGCCAGCATACACATGTATATGCATGTATTTGTATAAATAAAATCAGGGAGGAACTTTTATAACTATCGGTAAAAGTGAGGCAGGATAGAAGAAAAAAACATAGGTAAGAAAGGAGAACAGGAAACTCTAGTCATAGAGCGTGAGCAAAGTAACCCACAGTTATCCATATCTGAACCCTATACCTTTTCTCCCTAGGCTTGTTTATGCTTCCTAGGCTTATTTTTTTTTTTTTCTTCCAGGCCCATCATACACAAATCCCTTAAAAGTACTATAAGTTCATAAAAATAACTTAGTTGATAAAGAAAAGAACAGCAACCTGAATCTAAGATGAAGAAACAGATTCAAGTGGTTCGAAGAATGTTTCAGGCAAAACATTTTAGATCACCTACCCTAAAGGATGCCTCCTCAACCAGATATATGTATCTCCGACCACAGACTCTGGTGTCCGTCTCTCTCTCATGTGCCCTCACTCTGTTTCCTCTAAGTATGTACTTCTCCAACTCTGCCTAATAATTCCACTTGTATCTCTCACTGATGTGACTTGAAATTGTTTTTCTGTGACAAGGGTGCAAGAATCTCCTCTATGGTGGTGGAGGCATGGGTTTGAGGTACCCACCTCTTCTTTGGGGAACCTCCTCAGACCCCGTCCAGTGACACAGGGAGCAGGAAATCAATAAATACCCTGGTCATATGATGTGCAAAATGAGAAACTGTAATAATCGACCATTTCTCCTGCTCCCCCACACCTGTATTTGGGGTTATGGATAAAACCCAGGACCTCACACATGCTAGAGTAGTACTCTACCGCTGAACTACATCCCCCGCCTTTTGATCATTATTCTTCTGTAGTTTTCCTGATGGAAATATTCACTGGCCTCTTGCAGTTATCTGCACATCTGTAAAGCACAGCATGCACACAGTGAGCGCACACATTCAGGTGGTTGCCACCCTCTAACCTCACCTCATCTAACACGGGCTTCACGCCATTCCTACCAACCACACGCAGTCTACCCATTAAACCACTTAAGTAACGATGACATTTCAGCATGAATTTTGCAATCTGACCGTGAAACCGCGTGCAGGACCTGCGTGCTGGGATGCCATCTTTCTTCTCCAGAAGAAGCCCGCAGAGAGGCCCGGAGCAGCACACAGGGACACAGAGGGCCCATTCTCCTCACAAGTGCTTCTGTCCTGGCAAGACGAACTGGTTATATATTCCACATGGGAAATAATATTTCCTTTGGAAGGAAAGGGGTTTTTCCAGCTGATATGTTTGGAGAATTTTCTACAAGTGAAGCATGTGCTCCACAAAGAAAGACCACAGGATTTTTATGTGCAATCAAAGTGGTCCCCAGGCAGCTCCAGCTGTGAATGCTTCAGGCAAGAGAGGCAAGCAGGATGGAAGGGGAGTCAGGGATTACGGTGAAGGTATTAAACCTACGCAGGACACAGCCTCTTTAAATTCAAGGCTTGTCAAGAACCAGCACATTGCATCTGCATTGCCATGTCCTTTTGACTTTATCCTTCTCTCATTTCTGCCGTCAAGTAAGTACATCACTGTGCACAGATCCTAGACCCAAAGGGACCTTGGAGAAAGCTCAACAGGTCAAGGATTGGCAATCTTGTTCTGCGAAGAGCCAGACAGTAAGTATTTCCATTCAAAAACCTTTCTGAAGAGCAAATGCATTCTACTGTTTTAGTGCAAAAGCCAAATAAATGAACGAGCATGGCTCTGTTTCCACAGAATTTTATTTACAGAAACCACCAGATCCAACTTGGTCCAGAGTCACCTGAAATCTACCCACCTCCTCTGTTTTACTCATGAAGATGCCATTGTCCAGGACACCAAAGTGACTTCCTCAGATCTCTGGAATATGTTCTTTTCAGCGAATCACTACTTTGCGTTGTTTATAATTTGTTATTTCACAGCTCCCAAACTAAAGCAGGCTGGTGTTTCTGGGGTACATGTCACCAAAAATCTAGCCCTATTTGGGTAATGAGTGCATACACTACCTAATTAGTTGCATGCATTTAAAAAATAATTTCACATACTCAGAGCAAAGAAGTACAAAGTGGAGGTGGAAATACAAGTCCAAAACATCTGCTGTCAATAAAGCAGCACATGTGGACATAGAGTGGGTCCTGGTATCTGCCGGTTCTGTGTGGCAGACTCAACCTTCTGTGAATTGAAAATATCCTCCTAAATTGTGTCTCAATTGAACGTGTACAGACATTTTGCCACGTTATTATTCCCTACACAACACAACTCAACATCTATTTATATAACGTTTATGTGGGATTAGGTAATAAAAGTCACATAGAGATCATCTGCAGTATTTGGATGTGTTGGGGTATCTTCAGAGACTATGCCATTTTATACAAGAGAATGACATAGCCTCTGAGTTGGGCATTCAGAAGCGGTCCTGAACTAATCCCGTTTAGATGCTAAGGTATGACTGTGTGTACATTATGTCAATATTAGGTAACCACTGGTGCAGAAGAAATTGAGATACAGCAAAAAGAGCAAGGGTTATGTCCTCAGAAAAGATAGCAGATGTGGGTCAATCAGAGAAGACCTGAGAACTGGACACCCACATGATATTGCTGAGCGTGATTGCAAAGAGCAAATCCTTCTTCATTTCCTCTCACACCTTGGCTCTTGGGTTTTTTCTTTTCACACCACATCAAACCTGATCATTTTCCTTCACATCAGATTCATCCAGCTTCCTTCCTTCTAAACTTTACACTGAATCAAGGCCCTGCATCACTGCATCTCCAGATTCCGGTAAGAACGACACAACTATAAAAAAAGATGGCAAAGATCCTTTGCCTGTTTAGCAATCTCTCAGTGCAAAGAAATGCTAAAGACATAGAAATAACCCTGGTTCCTCCATAATTAAATTGCAGTGTAAATGTCTGAAAAGCAGGACGAGAGCAACAGGTTCTGAAGTCTTATGTTCCAACCAATCAAACGGACCACTGCTGTGTAACCCACTGGATACATTTCTTTAATTTCCACAGTAAGGCCATTACACATAAAAAGCAGTTTACCCTTTGTCTCGTGCAGCCAGCTGAATCTCTGCGAGCACACTTGCTATTGATTCTTGCCCTTTAGCACTGAAACCATCCTAAGAGTTTCACTAGAGAAAAGCTGCTGTTAAGATGACACTGGGTCTATGTCCAGGTACAGAGCCGCTCTTGTGTTCACACTGTGAGCTGACACAGAATCCCATCTCCATGTGGGGGCTGCTAAGATAACCGGCAGGGCTTTATTGAGTGTAGGGTGATAAAGTTTATCCTTTAGTTTCTGTCCATAGGTGCTATTTATAAGGCTACGATTGTCTGAAACAGCTCTTTCACTGGTGGAAGACACTAAAGAGAATGTGAAAAAACCCAGTCTGTCTCTAAATGCTGCTCCTCACTGTGCCCTGTGGCTGTCGCCAATTTTCCAAGAACCGGTGGGAAGAAATACTGCCTTACACAGGGATGCCACTTGATCTGCCCTCCCTATCTGTACCTGTCACATGTCCACCAGCCACCAAGCAGCCTTTGGATATTCTACATATCCCATTAAACTGGACTGTGTTGTAGGGGCGGTGCTTTGGTGTTTGGTCACCTGCTTTCAGCCTAAGAGCTTTTCGTTGATGAACCTTCTTTGTTTGTAGAGCAGCTATTGGGAAGAGAACCAGATACAATTTGGTCAGGGTCAACCTGATGACATTTTTTGGTAAACTCCAAAATCTGCTGGAACGACGTGGGAGATGGTGAGGGGTAGCTACTCTTTCACAGCCTCGATTCCCAGTTATAAGGACAGCAAGACTCAGACCAAATCCTGCTACACATAGAAACACATTTAGCCAACAGCCACCAAAATAGCACATCAATCTCTCAGGGAGCTAGTTAAACCCTAATTTTTATTCTATCTCTGTCTCTGTCTCTTTCTATCACTGTCTGTCTCTGTCTCTGTCTCTTTTGCTCCCTCTCTGAAATCTTCCAAATCAAAGACTAGAAACAACCCCTTTGGGGATGATCAAGCCCATTCTTAAGAGCAATAAGGCTGTAGCTGGTATGAATCGTTAGAGCTGCACCAGTTGTACAAGTACTAAATACGCATCTCTGCACTGGTCAGGAAATAGCCATTCGCACCCAATTTCTCAGATTCCTTACTTTTCCTTTTTTCTCTTGAAGATGGTGGGAGTCATAGCTCCATGAAACCAAAGCCTTAATATCTGGCGTAGCAGGGTCACATGGAACCTGCTTCAGCATTGTGGCCAGCATTTGTTTTATTTCTGATTGTTCAGAACCAGACATATTGCTTGGTACATACTTTTTTTTTGAGACAGGGTCTCGCTATGCAGGTCAGGCTGTTCTTGAGCTCACTTTGTAGCCTAGGCTGGCTTCAGACTTACAACTATCCTCCTGCCTCAGCCTCCCGAGTGCTGGGATTGCAGGCATGTGCCACCACACCTGGCTTTTAGTACATATTTTGAATATTGCTCTGACTTAGAATAATGGCTCTATGCTCAAATGGATGCTTCGATCCTTTCACACAAGGATAGAATATCTCTTGCTATTTTAACCACTACAGTTGTGCAAATCTTTAATGCCACAATGAAAGTCAATTTTAAAACATCAATCATGTTAGTTACTAAGACGCTAGTCTCACCAATGAAAATCCATTTCCGACAATTGCTGTGCTAATTAATTCAACTTCTAGTGTTGGTCAAAGTTTGAATGACGGTGGCACTTGTACTGGCAGCACTGGCTATCCACCCTGCAGTGTGCACTTGGGCTGTAGTTTCCCCTAAATAACAGATGCATGGCACCATCTATGTTGCAGAATTTCTATGTGATTTATAAGCATTATAACAGTGGTGTCAAGAACTGTGCAAGAGTTGAACTGTGAGTCAAGAACTGTGAGATTTTAAACACAAGCTAACAAGTTAGGGTGCCATAACATCATGGATGTTGGTAAGAGATGGGAACCTCTCGAATTAAAGATTATGTTCCTCACAGCAGCTAGGAAGCAGTATGAGCTTAATGCTTGTGTCCATTTCCCTTGCCTCCTGCATTCCACAGGGCTGAAGCAAATACAATGGGTTTGTGTCACAGCTGAGCAGCCCCAAGCTTAGGGAACTTCGCTCTTCTATCATGTGCTGCAAGAGAATCTGTCTGATTTCTACCAAGAGGGAAGTAATGTTTATCATACTGGACAAAAGACCCTGGCCTCTGCTCTCCCTTCCAAGACTGTTTACTATACAAATATTATGAAAAGATCATCTAGAACAAAGTGCTCGGCTACAAGATGTGCTGACATGTGAGATTCAAGGAGATGGTCTCCAACAGCAACCCAAATGAAAGTGGTTCTGGTCCAAAGAGAAAGCATATTCACTTCACTAGAAAGGCTGAATACTCATTTTCAGAGATACAATTTTACAGTAGAATTGTAGATAGTGGTACTTATTCGTGTAATGCTTATTACAAGCAGGAATATTTTTTCCTTTCATAGATAAGAAAGCCAAGGCAAAGGGGTTTCACAGTTTCCTAGCTTCCTGAGGCTTGCTGGGAGGGTAGGTCTAGTGGTGGGGCCTTTAAATTTTTCCCAATGTTGTTTTTCAGAGGTTCTAAGTATTTGGATATCAGGAACCTATCTGAACAATAATTAAAAACTGGATACTCTCTCCCCAAAAAATACATGTCCATAATATATAAAAATCATACCATCTCACTAGTCTCAGAAATTCTCTGAAACCTACTGATAAACTATGGGCCCTTTGAAGGGTCTGGAGACCTTAAATTAAAATAAATCTGCCCCGGTAACACTGAACTCATTCAGTAGTGTTATCAAAATACCTAGTTGTAATACAAAACAGTATATTTAGCTAGATATGCAAAGTATGACCCCAGGTCAGAAAGTTGAAACAACGTTGGTCAGAGCATATAAAAGCCAGTGCTCCAAAGATGCAAAGCCCATATAAACGACAACTGAGCAGTGTTCCCTGAAAGTATGACTCCATCATGATTTATGATGATTAGAAAGGACACAATTTAGAAGTGAGGAAATAAGAAAAGAAAGGCATAATTACTAGCAATTGACGATGGTGCGATATAGAACTATTGCAAAACAACAACAAACTCAAAGAGAAGTCAAAATTCCCTTCAGTCCTGATTATTTAGTGAAAAGGCAACAGCACTGTCCCAGTGTCCACAGCAGTTAGGACAATCTCACCAGTAACGATAAAAAGGGTCTTGTTTATGTTTTATATATTCTCATTGAAATGGTGGGAAATACAGAATACATCCTAGACTGTTTCATCCTGGCTACAATAAGGACTGTGCTGGTATTTGAAGTAGAATAGGGGAGGGGACTAACGATTGTTTTATTTTTTCAACATAAATAGTGCTTTCATACTTTGTCCTTTTAACAGTCACCTAAGAAGCAGGTTTTGTACCTTCTTTTAGACAGAAGGGAGGGAAAGAAGGAGGAGGTGGGAGGGAAAGAAGGAGGAAGTAGAGGGAAGGAGGTAAAGAAATGGACAGAGAGAGAGAGAAAAAGAGAGAGAGAAAGAGAAAGAGAGAGAAGGACTGAAGTCCTGAGGGGTCAAATAACTTCATTAGAATCAAACAGCTATAAAGAAGTAAAATTGAGATTCAAATCAAGTTCATGGTTTGTTCGTTTTTCTTTTTTCCATTAACTACCCCTTTAGGAGGAAAATACATTTATGTGGAATAATTCATTCATAGGGTATTTTCTGAAAAGCGCTGATACATGAAGCCTCCCCAACATACTGCTTATTTAGTGCATTTTTCTGTGTGACCTTAATGTGTGTCAACAATTTCCCAGCTTGAAAATCACACTAGGAGTCGCATTAAAATTTTCATCATTTTATTATATATTCTCAAAAAAAAAACTCTCTACTGATGAATTACTAATCAACAATGTGTGCAAATGGCTTTTCCCTAACTTGGGGGGATCCATTAAGAAGGCTTCTCTGCATCTTTCATGATGGAATAAAGGCAAAAACACACAGTAAAGTCACTAACACATACGTGAACACATGGACATGAATTCTCAACTCTGAAGCAGAACTTTTTGGGGGGGGAATATAAAGATCTGAAAGAACCCTCCTCTTATGTGCATGAAAGGATAAGTTTCCCAACACCAGTGAAAGGTCTTTCCTCATTATTATTCAGAATGTATGCAACTAGACAAGACACATTTGTGACTCTTTTCGATTGTGATCCCCTTGAGGGGAAGAGGCAGGCAGGGCCTGCCTTCCCCAGGAAGTCAGTATTACACTATCAGAAGAAGTTAGCTGGAGTTAGGATACTTTATTCCAAGTTCTAACTACCAGGAATTGTTGATAAAGCTTACAGTTTTGTTCAAAATGATGTTTATATGGCCAGGATGCCTTAACTGTCTTTTCTTTCTTATATATCTCATCGACATAGGCACTTGATCAAAGTTCTTACTGCATGATGATCCAGGGCAACAGAAATATCTTCCAAAAACAATTAAATGTAAAATTAGTGTTTCTCTTTTTCTTCAGGTTAAAATCCCAATGGACACAGTAGACAATAGTTGAGAACATGCAATATAAGAGAATAATTACAGTGAAACTGTTCAGATCCCTGAACTTCCTCAGGTATTTTACACTACCTCTAAGAAGGCATAACACTCAGTTATCTACTTTTTATTTTTAATTTTGAGGAGACAAATGAAGGAGAATCTTAAAGGAAAGAACAGAGAATCTTCTTGAATAGTTTTTGAGATACAAGAACTGTATTTCAGAAAATCATTTCCCACAGGTATTCTAGGAGAATTTCCTTTTTTCTGCAGTTGTCAAATTCCAGCTGCAAGCTACTGAATCAGATGCTATAAAGGCATTAATGCAAAAGTGGGAATAACCTTTTAGGAATTAGGAAGAAAATACTTTTTAATTTTTTTTTAATTTTAAAGAGAGTAGTAAATGAGACACAAACAAAAAATAGAACAATTGCAGCATACTAATATCATGAACATAAACAAACTAAGGCAAGAACATTTAAGATCCAGGGTTTCAAGACAAAATAATACAAATTAACAGTAGTTGTTATATTACATACCGCTGTCCACAACTACATTGCACAGATTACCAGATGTCTGGGTATTTTCCCAGAAGAACTAAAGACATCATACCACAGCGATATATGGGCACCCATGTTTATAGCAGGAAGAAAATAATTTAAAGCAATTTCATTTTTCATCCATCAGGGTATTTGGTTCTTTCAACTATGACCCTGACCTTGATTTTGTTTTTCTTTTTTCTTGGAGAGGGCTGAGCCATTAGTCCCTGGAGATGAAAGCCACAGTTCTTGTCAGGGTGCCTATGTCCAAATACACACAGGGACATGAAGCCAGCTGCCATATTCGTTGTAAAAAATGAGCAGTAAGGATTCTCTTTTCTTCCTTCTTGCCTTCCTTTCTCCCCCTACTCTGCCTTCATTCTTTTACCCATTTCACAGACAGCAGATATAAGGCATGCAGGTAAGCATCATTCTATCTTATTCATAATTGCATGTGTGTAGCACAACTTGGTACCTAGAATTAATAAGTATTTGCTGAATAAATAAGTAAATCTACTGAATGTCAAACACTAAGATAAACAGTTTACCTGCAAACGTGAAATTTACCAAGATGTGGTTAGGGAAGCAAACAGATCTATGAGCACACAGGAAGGAACACTTTTACCTAAAGCAGGACTAGAGGCATATACTAAGTTATAAGTTAAAATGAAAATACTTATGCTCTCACTTTGTTATCAAGGGACCCACTGGAATGGGCAGGTCGAATGAATGCCTCAAAGATGAAGGTGTTATTTTTTGTGATGAATGTGTTTTTGATGAATGCCAAAAACCCTTTATTGTATGAAAAGAGGCCCCTAAGAAGGCTGAGTGACCGGAAAAGTTGATTGGTTTTTGCCTCTTGGGGGCCTGCCTGAACACTTCACTCAGCCGCGTCACCACTGGCCAAGTTGGGCTGCCTCAGCTTGTGGAAGCTTCTCAGCATCATTTGGAGCTAAGTTCCAGGGTGCCCCAGGGGTCCCACTGAACCTAATCCGTTTGAGTCTTGGTTTAATTCTCAGTTGCTTTCTGACTCTGCTGTCATCCTTCACTCTCAGGCTGAGTAAGCACATCCAGGCTTGTGCTAAACCTTCTAAAGGATTTCCAGTGACTTGAACAGAGGTGTCAAAAGATTGGAACAGGCCTAGTTTTTTTTTTTTTTTTTTTCCGGTACTGAGAATCGAACTCACAACCTTACGCTTGCTAGGCAGGTGCTGTGCCGCTGAGCTAAATCCCCAGCCCCAAAGGCCTAGTTAATAGCTATGAGAAGGCAAGACACCATCACTGCAAAAAAGACTTTAAATATGGCTAAGTCTCAACATATACTCAACACCTGACTATTAACCAGCCTCCCAAATAGAAATCTACTAATAGAATATAAAATACACTTTAAGCAATGACCAGTGTACCAAGGGTGAGAGGTCTCTTGTTAAACTGAGTGACAAACACTTTACTGCCTGAAGCAGGCACGCTGGGCTCTGGCACAGGACTCTAATGCCTGGCTGTGCTTGAGCAGAGCCTCAGCTGCCTTGCCTGCCTGAGCATGAACTAGCCTGAACGAGCCAAAGTGACGCCTGTTAAATTACATGTCACAATAGCCAAGGGTAGGCTCTCTACTATCATCTCCAGTAGTAGAAGTTTCTGTGTGGACAGCAGGACAACCCAGGTCACTCACCTTGGGAAGCACCCATGAATACCAAGCCTGAACAACGCAAAAATTTTTTTAAAAGAAATGAATTACTTCCATTCCCAGGGTTATCCAACTGTCTTCCTCGCAACTTGCAAATAAAATATTAGGTTTGAGGAGGCAAAGCATGAATCTGGAGTCAAGAGCTAAAAGAGATGCGTCCAAAGACATTGGGCTGGGGGGTGGGGGTTTAGCTCAGTGACACAGTGCCTGCCTGGCAAGCACAAGGTCATGAGTTCGATTCCCGGTACTGGAAAAAAACCAAAAACCAAAAAAATAAAGACATTGGGCTGGTCATTGTTCAAATGACAGCAGAAAAATTTCTTCCCTAGATTGAAAATGGAACAAACCAAACTCTCATCTTTTCCAATAGTGAGAGGTTGGTTTTGAGTTGATGACATTGTTCTTAACCAACAGTATAATTTCAAGAACGAGAAACATGATGGCATCTTAATTAAATTAAATAGCAAAATGAAAGCAATACTTACTCAAATTTACTGGGCAAATTTGCAAGACAAATTAATTGAAACACTATTTTTGATCGTAAGGATATAATTAGAAAAGTCTTTGGTGGATGAAAGTATCTCTAAGGCATGAATTAAATCAATTGGAAACCCTGATTATAAAGACCTTATGCTTAATGTGTAAATCAAAACTTAATTGCCAGGGAATGTAAAAGGAAGACTAAAGATTGATCAGCAAATATTCATTAAAAATTGTCCTGTCTGAAAGCTTTTATTATGTGCCAGATATTACACTACACGATGTGTTATTATTATCACTTGCACTGTTCTGTTTTCTCAAAAAGTAATAAATAAAATCACCAGTATTTTTTTTTTTTCCCCTCCGGTACCGGGAACCGAACTCACGACCTTGCGCTTGCCAGGCAGGCGCTTTTTGCCACTGAGCTAAATCCCCAGCCCCAAAATCAACACTATTAACGCTTACACAGTATAGACCATTTCCAAACCTTTGTCCCTTTCTCCTCAGCCTCATCTGCAACTTAGAAGTCCTAACACTTCTCAGTAAAATCCAGTTCCAGAAAACTGAGCACATCCAAGCTGGACCACAAGAAGCTAATTAGCACCTGGCATCCCCTGGTGGCGATTATCTGTTCAGGGGGTGGACATACAACAGAGTTGGCTCAAGAAGAGTAACGAGAGAGACTTGTATTCCCTGACTGCGGGAGTGGTTCTCCTCTCCTTTCAACATGAACAAAGATGTTGAGAGCCACAAGTGCCAACTATGTTTATAATCATGGAAAGGACTAGTTTCTGCTTGAAGCCAAATTACAGATGGCAGATTGGCAGGTGGGTATAGCCAATCTCATATAGTTCTCCCCAAACATCGGCTGTGGATCACATCCTTGAGATCCTGGATCACACAAGCCTGCATCTCATCTTAGCTCTGGCCTTGCTGTCGTAAGGAGACCTTAAATGCAGTCTTTGTTTTAGCAAGTTTGAGTCAATTTTTTGTAACCTAACCCCTAAAGCCCCTGACTTATATAAATAATTTGTGCTTAAAGCACAAATGGGAGAATCATAATTTCTGAAGTGTGGAGACTAAAAATCTACATTCTCAAAAAAATTACTTCTGATTGCAAGGCTAAAGCTCAAGTACTACTGTCAAGGTGAGCTGTACTTGTAGAGAAGAATTTGGACAGTCATTAGTCTTTTTGCACTTCTGTTTTCCTGTTTTAAAAATGTGTAAATTCATAAATGTTCCTTTTTCCTTCCTAAATAAGTGATTCAAAGGTAAGCAGGGTTACAATCTTTGATTTGTAAAAGTGCGTACTTCTCTAAAATTGCTTCAAGGCTCTGCACACAATACAACAATGCTTGATAAATAATAGACTTACAAAATTTAAGGAGTGTAATGATAGGTAAACAACAAGCAAATATTAATTCACCACCATCTTCCTTTCTAAGAAAAGGAAGTATTTTTATATTAGATTCCTACCACATTGCATTTCAACCACAAAAAGCTAAGCTTTTTTGATGAAATCTCTCCTTGCCTAGCTATTACTTAGGTTTTCTGACTCAGTTTAAATGCTTTTCTTTGGAAGAGTCTTCCTATTGCCTAATCTAAATAAAATATTACTCTGTACAGTTGACCATGGCCACACAGAGGGACTTAACCACTTGACAGTTTTCCGTGAGCATCATTCATGCATTGGCTTCCATACTGACTGTCCCCAGCATTGGTCAGGCAGGTGTCATTTCAACCAGCCGATTCTTATCTGCAGGAGATACACTCATAAGCCTATTTATTTGTTTCCTGTTGACTATTTCTTACATGCTTTTTTATTTAGAATGCTGTATTCACCTTTGATGTTTGTTTCTAGTGAAATATAAGTTCTGATTACTTTCATTTACTAATTCATGTTTATCTGTGAAAAATAACCTATAATTTTGTGATAGAATCTATAAAAACTCTTATAAGTATGTTAGACAAAATTTTTATACTTCTCTCAGTGATATTCTTATACAATACAAAACGGACACATTTAGGACACTGAGACCCAATAAGAAGGAGGTGCCAAACGATCTGCAAAAGAAACAAACTGCAAAAAGGGAGAAATGTTAGCACATCAGAGAGGAAAAGTCTATGCTATGAAATGAAAAGACAAAAAGAATTCTGCTTATTGTCAATTATTCATAATACAGATATGATAGCACTTGAAAGAAGAAATGAAACTAAAATAATTCTAATAGTGGTCAATGATTATAATAATTCTATAGGTGGTGTTGACAGAGGAGACCAAAATCTAACAAGCTATCCTGTACTTAAAAAGTGAGGAAAAAATATTAGTATAAAATATTTATGTACTTTCTGGACCAAACAACATGGAACTCATTTGTTATTTATTCAAAACCAGGGGGGCCGGGCATAGAAGTGCAAGTCTGTAATTCCAGCACTTGGGAGGCTGAGGCAGGAGGATTGTTGCGAGTTCCAGACCAGCCTGGGCTACAAAGTGAGCTCAAGGCCAGCCTGAACTGCACAGTGAGACCGTCTCTAAAAGAAAACTAACAAATGCACAAACAAACGGGATTCAAAAAGTCATTTACGATGATTAGTTCTAATAGACCAAATAACTGAAAAATACGGGCTAGTGAAATGCCAACCGGGATGTCCATTACTGATGTCTTCACCCTTACATTTAGTGGGGAGACATTTTATTGAAATTATACCAGCCACAGAAAAAAAAAAAAAAGGAATGGCAAACACGGCAGTGTAAAGTGCAATAAGAATTCAGAAAGAGACTGGATATAATCACCCAGATTTTAACATTGCATTGTATACTAAATGACTTAAGATATACTTTATGCAGAAAAATTATTGAATAAATTTAATAAAATTGTCATTCTTATATTTCCTGTTATATTGTCTTCTAAAAATTAATGAAAAACTACGCAATTTGGGGTCAACCTGTATTTAAATAATTGGACTGGTAAGTGCTTAAAACCTGTTGAGACAGGAAAGCAGTACCCAAAGCAAGCTCGTTCCTGGCTCTTCCCCCTGCCCTCCCTGTAGCCTGTACCTCCCTGCTACCCTAAAACACACCCACCTTCACCCTCTACCTCCCTACGCCCTACACAGTCAGGAGGACTCAGCTAAGAATAACAACTCCTCAGGAAGCTCTCCTCCTGGCGAGCTCAGATGCTCTTGAATTGAGATAAAGAAACTCGGCAAGTAACCACTTGTCTTTAACTGTAAGTAAGGGAAAGCAGACCACAAACATGACCCAATAAGGAGGTGAATTACTGTCTGCCAGCAATGTTAAAAGGGCCTACGGAAGGCAAGCTTCAGGGGTGACTGCTCCACAGACTCGTCTCTCTGCCCACTTTGCCCTGCTCTACTGCTGACTTTCACAATCCCACTTGATCAGAAGGGCTGCCAGGTGAGGGAGAGCATGGCTTCTGGTGCTTCTCCTTTGTTCATGTGACCCCTGCTCCAGAAACCTCTGGAAACATCTATTTCCTCTGTCTCAAAGGCCTTGATGGGCTGCCTGAACCCTTTCCATCCCGTTCCAGGGTGAGGAGTGAGGGTGACCAAGGTTGACTGACAGTGCTTGCCACTGTCTTAGTTACTTTTCTTGTCCCTGAGACACAATCCCTGACACCCACGATTAAAGAAGGAAAGGTTTCTTTCAGCTCATAGCTTACAGGTGTTTCAGTCCATATTCAGATGGTTGCAAAGCAACGTGGCATGGCAGGGGAGCATGGCAGAGGAAAAACCATTCATGGCATAACGAGTAGAAGGCAGAAGGCAGCATGCAGCAGCATTAAACCTCTCTCTCTCTCTTTATCCTATCCAAGCTACAACACTTTTGTGTAGTGCCATTCACATCCATGGTGGGTCCTCCCATCACTCACACCCAGAACTATACTAATTCCAGTAAATGAACTAATTTAGCACCACACACCCTCAATCCCAGTATCACACTCCCTAAATCCAGCCTGTTCTGAGAAGCCCCACCTAAGTATATGAGTTCTTAGGGACAGCTAGATACAAGCCATGACACCAGTTTACGTCCCACTGCCACTCAACAAGAGATTGTAGTACAGCATTATACAGCACACTAGGGTAAGTGAATAAGGCTGCTCAGTGCACGGTCTCCCACTGCCCAAAGTCCTGCCCCGTGCCCCGGAGGCTTGAAGAATCAGTATGAGGACATCAGAAACAAAGCCCTTTCTGGCACACCAGGGGTATTTTCTGTTGGAAATCAAAGACTGTCAAGCGATGAGTCTACTGCCTATTTCTGTGAATAAAATTTTATTGGGACATAGCCATGTGTGTCCCATACATGTACTGATTGTCCTTCTTGCTACAACTGCACAACTGAGCAGTTCAACCAAGACCGTATGGCTTTACTGAAATACTTTCTAATCTCTGACTTAAACTCACTCCTGTGGAAAAATGTCAACAAGTCAACCACAATGTCCATTTTTGGAGCATCTGACACAACCTAACATTCTTCATGTGCTTATTATCTTTTTGGGTATCTGCCTCTGTAGCTAGTTCTATGTTCCCTGAGAACAATGAGTATTTTCTTTTTTTCAAAAAAAAATTCATTGTTGATACCATATCCTCCGCACTTAGTACGGGTCTGGTACACTGTGAGCACTCTATAATACATATTTCTTGGCTGAATCATTGAAATGAATGCACTCTTTAAATAACCTGCCATGTAGGGACAAAAGCAACTTTTTTTTCCTAGGATTCTCTGGCCAAAAAAGTAACATTTCAAAAACAGCATGGCAGAGCTGGGGATGAGACTCGGTAGTCAAATGCTAGCATAGCATGTGCAAGGCCCTGGATTCAATTCCCAGCCCCAGGTGTGGAAGTAGGGGGAACCCCTTGCTAAAAAAAAATAGCAAGAAAGTGACCCATAGTGCACCCTAAGAGGGGTATGAGTTTACTGACGGTAACATTTCCGAAGCCTCAGGAGTAAGATGTGCTCAGTCAGTGTCTCCTTTGAGAGGAGCTGGAAATAAACTTGGATCTTCCAAAGTGGCCGAGACAGAATGGCTGTGGCAGGCCACATGGCGCCACTGAACATGGGGCCTCCTAAAAAAGAACACTTGCCCCAGACTCATGGTGGGGCACCTTCCCAGCCTCAGGCGGGGCTCGCCAACCCTATTCTCAGTGCCCCCTCAATTTAGCTCCACCGCTGATGACTTCATTGATCCACTGAAGGTCAGCCTTGCTCCGGAAACAAACCTTCAAGGAAGGAAATGCAAGAAGATAGGTGGGGGCGGGCCTGGTGATATCACCTTGCCAGGTTCCTCTTTATGTTTTCTTTGGTGAGAGAAGATGACAGAATCCACAAAAATAATAACCTGGAGCAACAGAAATACACTTCATCTTATCTGTAGAGATGCCAGGTTTCTGCCTCTTCTCAAACCTGAGAGAAACTTAAAAAAACATGGGCAGGAATGAAAAATATTACAGTTTCCAGAATTGCTAAAATGACGTCAGTGAGTTTAACAGCGCAGGAAGTTACTACCACTAGTTTTGGGTGAGTTTTAATTTGGCATTCAAATTTTTAATCCTCAGTGCCGAGGAGATGCCAAATACTGGGGAACAGTAATGAAAACTGCAATCACAGGACCCGAGTTTCATTATAATCTGCTAATTAATATAGCAATGCACAACAAAAACAGGTCAGCGAGAACAGGATTCTAATCAAGTTGGGGCCTGTGTTAAACAGCCAAGAATGCCTTAAACACCAGGGAGAGAAAAATGCCAAGTACCATATTAAAACACTATCTCCCCTGTAAATGTTTCCATTCCAAAAAAATGTTTGCAGCCAACTTTGTGCCAGCATTTTATCTCTTTTCTACATTCATGGAAACCACTGAAGTAATCCAGACTTTAAAAACCCTTGTCCTTACGGAGGGGAGAAATGGCAAAGGCAAATCTCTTATTTTTTAACCATGTAAATTAGGTGGTATTTGGAACACCTTTCCTACCAAAAGACCCAGTACTCTTTTTGAAAAAAAGCAGGATGGTTGTCATCTACTAAGTCAAATAAAAATTGCATCCTTTTCAAATTCACAGATCTTTGGCATGCTATCACTTCTATTTTCCTCATTCTAACAGAAAAAAGTCATAGTTATTCTAACACAAAAATTCAAAAAGAATGATTTTGGATATAGTAATACCACCATTAGACAATTCTTTCCAAATTTTTCTTCTTAGAGTGAAATATTTACTGCAAAGAGGATAGCATAGGTTAGTAACTTGCTCTGTACTAATTGTGAGAAACTTCAACCAGTCATATGATAGGAAAAATATGTTTGCTGTCAGTTGTTAGTGGCGAGCTTTAGGACCATCACTCATGCTGTCCCCAAGGATGGCATCTTGGCATATGAAAAACAGCAGAAGCAGGAAGGTCTCTATGACCTTCCCCACCCTTCTTCCTGGGGAAGAGTTGTGTGAACTTCTCTTGAAGCAGGACACATATCTTCATGTGGGAGAGGACCTCCCTGTACTTGGAGGAAGGGAACATCCTCAACTCTGAAGATGAGGGGGTGAAAAAAAGATTCTGAAGAAAGAGACCTTACTAAGGTTCCCGTTTCTTACTACTAGACCACACCCCCTGGTTCAGTGACTGACAAATTCTTCATTAAACCTGCAGGACAAACACACAGAGTTTGCCTTTTCATCGGATCTGTTTCCTTATAAACGTTTTCATGCCATGAAAAAGTTATTTTAAATAAATGTGTATACGTTTGTTCCTCTTGTCAATTTGTCTTTTTCTATAGAGGTCTTAACCTGGAACCTACAATGGGTGAGGAAAATGTACCATTTTCACACACTCCAATGTGTTTTATGGGTTCTTATTCTTTGATCTATAACACCAATTCTAGAAAAACACTCTAATAAGTCAGTAGAGACAGCACTCCCATTATTTAAACAGCTCGTTATAGTATGTCTTAAAACAGTAGAAACTAGAACAGACTAGATGCTCCCAACTAGAACACACTAAGAAGTAGCTAAGTAACTGTAGGTTTATCACCCAAGTGGAATATTACCCAATTATTACACATTAAAATGATGCATGCCATATATCACTCCACTGCTTTTTTATAAGCTGTGAAGTATACTGTAGCTATAAGAAGAGAAATTGTCTCATGAGTCTAAAATTGTCTCATGAATACACAGGAACGCAAATTAATGAAGCATTCTTCATCAACACATAAACTCTTACCCAGCCAATCCTGGCTTTGCAGAGGCACCCTGCATTCCTGCTGCTGGGGTCTCTGTGGGTCCCCGACAAGCTCTTCTCATCCCCCACCCATCCCGCTGCTGTACTGCTCTCCCTGCACGTACAGTAGGTGCTTCTGTCTATTCCTGATACTCCACACACACCTCTTTGTTTGACACCCGGGTCCAGTCTGATCCCTTTCACAAAGCAGCTCATTACCCTGGAGGGAAATTGCTTTGGATTCTTTTTTTCTTACTGTCATTGCCTGGATTGCTTTGTTTCCCTTTTCTTCTCAGGCAGACTGCAATTCCTCAGACAGAGTTGTTCTTGGCACATGAAATTATTAATAAATATATGATTTTGAATGAGTTAATCAATGAACACAAACTCTTGAGAGCAAGGCCAGTTCTGGTCTGTGCATCTACAACACAAATCATAGTGCTGGGCAAACAGTAGATGATCAATAATTCTTCACTAAACGGAAGGATATGCTCTGCATGGTTTTCTTCTCCATCCCATTTCCACTTCTACGAAGTATCAGATATAGATTTTCATGATTTTTTTTTGAGACAAGGTCTCACTGTGTAGTTCAGGCTGTCCTTGAGCTCGTTATGTAGCCCAGGCTGGCCTTGAACTTGCATCAATCCTCCTGCCTCAGCCTTCTGAGTGCTGAAATTACAAGCATGCGCCACCATGCCTGGCTGAGATACGGATTTTTTTCTAAATGGAAAGTCATCTATGAAGAGAACTTACCCAGGTCAAACTGGCCAGAAATGTAGCCGCAAGTCTGCCGAACTTCCTCACTGTCCCAGCCCAGCGGGTACAGGGCACAGCCAGCACCAATCAACAAGCCTGCAAAGAGATGAGAGGAGACAGCTTAGCGGTGCGCCTCTGCATCCCTGGGTAAAGGGGGATGAGAGGACCAGTATTTCACAATATGACAAAACCGCTGCGCCTGCTCTTTGAAAGCACCAGCCTAACTGCCCGTAAGCAATCTAAGGTCACTTTGATTCTAGGAACAATATCAAATCTGCCTAAAAGAAGAAGAAGGGGAAAAAAACCATGACAGCTCAGTTTGCTTCCAACTTTGCCTTTTCAAAGCATTAAAAAGCCTTGTAAATCCTGTTTAGGAAATACAATCCACAAACTTTAAAGCACTCTTGCTAGTGCATACAAATTCTACCATTAATCTCTGTAAACAAGTAATTCAAAAGCAAAGCAAAGTGCTCGTGGCGTATGTTTTATCATTCATTCTATTTTTTGCCTCCAATTTAAGAATCAAAACAGAATATTTCAGTGTTATCAAACTGTACCAGAGAGAAGGAACATGAAGATTTTCACGAACACTTGAGCGGGCTGAGTGCACCCGTGAACTGTACTGCCTGTTCTACGCTTGGCTGAGAACCACGGAATATCCTCACCTCTCTTGAACACTATGGGAGACAAAGACACACTGTCATCTACATCCTCCTTGCAGCCAAAACCAAAAGATCTGAGCATTACACAGAAGGAAGGGACGGCTTTATTTTAATATAAATTAAGTTATTATCATGGCAGCACGCTGTGCTGACAGCTTTGGATTAGCAAAGCTCCTTTTGCATCAAAGCCTAATACGGTTTTACAAGCACCTCAAAGACGGTTAAACACTCAATATTTGAGTCCATGGGCTAATCTGAAAGTAAGATCTTGTTATGGTAATCAGCTAGCGTCTTCATCACCCTAGTACCACGAATGTGCTGAGGCGATGGGACCCAGGCATACAGCACGAAGGGTGGGAAGGTGGGTTATCAGGTGCTGCAAGGGGAACTCCCAACTGGGAAAACCCATGAACATGGTAAGGTGGAGAAAGGAGGCCAGGGCTCCAAATGCATCTAGCAAACTTCAGTTTATGCACTGAGTCCCTCCGAAGCCCCCTTTGGTCCCACTCTTCATCCCCAGTGAGTGGCTTTAAGCTCAAATAAATTTTTTCTTCCCAGGCGTCTAAGGCCAAGCTGCTTTCTACCACCTCCTTGACCAGCTTTAAGGTATGTAAATCCCTAAGGAGAGATAGTTCCTCTGTCCAACACTCATTTGCTACCTGTCACTCCTCCCCTCAGCCTGTCCCTCAGTTTTCAGGATAATAACCACCTAATGGCCAGTGGTCTCAATCCAAGGGCGAGCCCAGAATCACTAAAACTACAATCACTAATCCCAGGATATCCTATGTGCAATTATATGAATACAAATTGTGTTAAAGCTGAAGAACAATCCAGAAAGCAGTGATATGAGGTTTTGCTGATGAGACAAAAACCCAAGTGGCCATTTCCTGTAGGCTTTTTCCTTAGGGCGAGAAGCCATAGCATTCTGAAAACAATTCCAATCTAGTTTTATCCACCATCAGGCAAAGAGATGATTCCTGAGCACGTCACACTTTGTGTAAATTGAATCTCATGAATGTTTAATAAACAATGTGGCATCATTTCCATGACACTCAGTTCTTAAAAGGTAATACCTGTATTTTTGTGTGTTTATGAGCAAATTGTTTTAAGGATGACAAATGCAGAAAGTATTTGGACAGAAAGTGGTTAAGTGTAAGAAAAAATGAAAAATAGTAACATTTAAACTATAAGTAGTTTTCTTTTTGTCTGACACAAAAACAAATAATTATCTCATTTGCTAATGCTCTTTTTGGTATGGCTGAAAAATGGCATCATTAAGTTACAAACAAACCTCCCTTGGTCCCCTTTATGGTAGAGCTTAGCAGTGCCTGATGCTTACATGGGTAGTAAATTAGCTAGTAAATTAGCCGGTGGTTCTGTAAGTGGCAAGACATTTGACAGTCACAGTTCTTTATAGAATCCCGGACTGTCTTTGTACGACTGTGAAATGTAGATCCAACCATATAAATTAGGGATGATTTTGTATATGGGACATGTGTGCTATGTGTATGAATTAAAGTGCCATGAACATATGTTCACATTTTTAAAAATGTATTTAGTGGTGGGCAGTTAGTTCATCTGAACTTTCATATTAATATTTACTTAGTCTTTGTTTCATCATCTGCTACTGTTTGCTAACATGGAAGATACTCCAGACTCAAAAGTTCTGAGAGAGATTTCCAGGAGAAGAGCATAGACTGCACACCCACCAGGCTAATGGGCTGTCAAAATTATTAAGATCTTTAGGTAAACATCACTGTTACCTGCCTACCACTATTGATTACAGTGGTGAGAGGGAGATTCAGACTCATTTTTTTCCAAATATGGAATAAATGTCTATTAGCAAGTGAGGAGAATCTGATCCTCCTCCAACTCCATCAGGTAGTTATGCAAAACAAGCATTTCACGTGAAATTCTCAGTACATAATAAACAAAACAAAGACCAGACGGGAGGCTTTGGGAATCTTCATGTCAGACTAGGCAAGAATATTTTCCATTAAGTGCCAGGGAAGGTGCAGAGGGAAAACAAGAGTTCTCACAGCACTGTCAGCAGCATTGCAGCTACATGCTGGCATTTAAATTAATCAAAATTAAATAAAACTCAAGAATTCTATTCCTTAGTTACTCTGGCTACTTTTACATATGCAAAAGCTATATGGTGCTAGTGACTACCATACTCAACAAGCACATATACAGATCAGGTTCATAATCACAGAAAGTTCTATTGGAGAGGGCAGGTGGAGATCTAAGACACAGTTCAAAAGGACACTAGGCTTGTCAGGTTTGTATTCTGCGGCTGATATTGCTTGTTAATAATCAAAATCATCCCCGCTGTTTGGGAATCTGGTTCTCTAAGTAGGAATAGAAGCCAGGAAACCATATTCTCTAAACTCTCCTGCTAGCAGTTTTGCATCATACTGTGTCAATGAGAAGATTTCAGAGCATTTAGAAGGTAAGAGAGAGGTAAGGTGCTATTCCTCACTAGCACCTACAGCCACGGGCAAGCTCTTCTGCAGACAGTAGATGTCACTTCCCAGATCTTCCAGTAGGTATGTAAAACTTTAAGTCCCTGGGCTACACCTCTTCCTATTTGAATTTTCTAGAGTGCTGTGTCTTACTGGCCAGACTTTGACTGGTACATGCCCTGTGCATACAAGGGCAGAGAGGTCTCCATATGCATCTTTGTATCCTACCATATTTCTTGAACATGCCCCATATCCTCAATTAAAATTCTCTCCAATACAATTTATGCTAATTTTTGAACCTCTGGGGCAAGTATAAATAATGATATTGGAAGGCTTTGCCTTTAACCATCTCTTCAGTCCCTTACCTCATTAGGGAATTTAATGTGCTAATTAACCTCTCCAGGAGTGCAGGCTTCTAAAGAAGATACTTCAAATGTTAACTAACTGCCATTGGGATGTGGATTGAAGTTAACTAGCATTTTATGGAATACACTGAAGGTATTATATTGTAAAGTAGACGTGACTAAATGTGAAATGAGGATGGTTTTTAATAAAAGAAATGTGTAGTTGTTCAGTTTTAGCAGTGTTAAACTTTAGTTCTTACTGTGGAAATCAATATTAGATGGAAGGAGAGTTTAGAAATCTCTGAGATAGATTCCACTTGGGTTCATACTGAATGCTGAAGTGAGGCTCGCAGAATATTCTAGAATTTGCAGTGACTGTCCAAATGGTATCTAAGTGACTGGACAGGTTTTAATGGCTCTCCTTACTTAACTTAAGACTGGAGAATAAATGGCCCAACCAGAACCTCTAACTCACAAACTTTAGTTTTATTTACAGGGATTCTTTCAATTAGATTTATAAGCCTTGTGGTTACCATGTGGACTTAATTTTAATCAAGTTCCTTTGCCACTACTATGAAAGAGGCAACATTATCACACCTTTTGAATCTATGTGTGTACAGAAGGGGGGTGGAGAACGATGCTGTGAGGGGAAGAGACAACCTGAGGAAGGCGCTAACGAGGTGGATTGCTGGAGAAAGTGTGAAATCCGTCGCAGCAACATGCTCACTTGCGATTAAGAAGAAATCTATTTTTGTAACATTAAAGACCGCAACTTCAGGGTCATAAGTTACTCACAAACTGCCTTTTGCCTGAATCTTTAGTTTTCACCCAGCACTATCACTGAAATCAGCTACCCAGAAGGCATTGCAACGATAAGGCATTAAGTCTTCGGATGTAGAGATGCTACCTTTTGAAAAAAAAGGAAAAAAAAAAATCCAAAGAATGATGCAATACTTTTAAAATTTAAAAGATCCATTTTAACAATGCACTGATGATTAGGCCATTTCATCCTGAGTACTCAGGGTTTGGAGCGCAGTCTGTTCAAGGACATTAAAATATTTTAAGATCCAAGTTAGTGGGATGATCTTTAAGATGCTAATGTTAACGGAAAAAGGTGGACCCTCGAGTGCCATGCAGCAACGCTGTTATGAAAGTCTATTCTTTAGCTCTGCATGAGGGTCGGAATCTTGCCCTGCATACACTCTGTCCACAAACCACCCGGGGGAGTTTCTAGTAGTAGTTCTTCTTAGTTTTCACAAAATGCGACTACTATCCGCCATGATACTAATTATTTCTTAGAAGCTGAGTGTGAAGTCTGAAGTCCTTAAAGAACTGAATGGTCCGAAAACGAATTTGAGGCTGGGAATTTTCCCTTCTGCAAAACTCCTTCTATTCAAACTCAGCACTTAACACTTAGCCAGCGGAATATTAACATAACAATTCGGCTCCTGCCAAGAAGGCAAAACAAACCTCTCGTCCACCAATGCCAATTACTCCCCAAGGTGGTAAGAACAGAGTCCTAATGTTAAACTTATAAAGGCTGATTTTTTCCAGGCTGCCCTTGAAAGTTTTTATGTGATCTCACTTTTTCTTTCCATGACTATTGCTCCATTCTTTTTCCACAGTTTAGTATTTTTTTATAGCTTGACTTTTTCCACCCATCACCCCATCAGTGGTCATACCCGCATTTCCCATCAACTCCTCTTTTATGTTTTTTGTACACTTTTATCCGTCTTCCAGGCCCTTTATCTTCCTTTCTGTGGCAAGCACCGAGGGAAATTGTTTTCTTTACTATTCTCATGAAAGCTGCTCCATCTTGTAGCCTGTTATCTAGACCTCTCTTTGGAAGGGGTTGGCAGGTTTCCATCTCAAAGTCTCCATATGCTAATTTATGTACGCTATATTCATGCATTTTCTTCCCAGATAAGAGTTCCTTTACAAAATGTAATAACAAAGCAAGCCCAGTGGTGGGGAGGAAACAAAAGCGTGGGCCAGTATTATAACTCTTCAGATCTTGAAAATAAAATCTTTTTATTTTTCTTTTTTGTAAATGTATTCTACCACAAGAAGGAGGCTTGGTGAGGCTCTAGTAAGCTATACTTCCTTTCCAAGTGCCTTCTGGAAACTGAGGCACAGATGTGAGGAGCTTGTACAAGGACACAGAGTTTAAACTAATCCCAGGACTCCAGGATCCCTGCCCTGGGCTTTTTCACTATCATAATCCCACTCCGGGATCACATGCTTGACATCAGTCAGGGGCGTGCTGGCTGACCCTACACTTGTCTGTAAATCCTGAGGTCTTCTGTCTATCACTGAGTAACTGATGTGTCGATGCTCAGCCTCCACGCAGCTGGTCAGGGCCATCCTGTCGAACAGCTCTGGTGCCCTGGGCAGTCTCAAAGGCATTTCTGACCTGGGGGTCCCTGACTTACTGCACCTACTACTGGCTCTTTGAATATGTCTTGAGCTTTTTAATTTTTGCAAATTGAATCCCTTCTCTCTGACTGAGATATTCTCACTCCTTATCTTCATGTTCAGACTCCACTATGACCATACTGGCATTTAAGGTCTAGAAGCCTAGAGATACAGTCTTTCCCGGCCTGATATCCCAGCAGTGAGCTGTAGATTTCTCTCCTGCCCCTCTTGGGAGTTCCTGTTTTGACACATCCCATGATTCTGTGAAGGCTCATTAAACTGCCCAACACTCGATCCTGTTGGCCTGTATTTAACCCACTTATTCACAATATCTGTCACATGTTAAATAGTAGTAATTTATTTTATTTGGTACTTACAAAAGCCTCAGAAAAATTATGCAATAGTTATATAATAGCATAAGATATGCAATTGCCTCCATTTTACAGCTACAGAACCTGAAAGTTAGAGAACCAGATCTCTACTCAGAAAGCTACAAAGCGGTGGATTGAGGGCCACAAATCTGGGTGTGTCAGAGCCTAAGCCCATGGTGCTGTAACCTCTATCTTCCAATGTCTCCCAAATCACCATCCTGACTTTGGGCTTTGCTTCCCAGAGAAGGGTGAATGGGAGGAAGACCAAGACAAATTTCAAGTCACCATTTTTCCAAGACTGATTAGCTGCAGGGAACACTCCCACTCCTGCCTGTAATCAAAGACAAGGGAGGGCTCTTTGGAGCTTTGCAAGCGCCCCTCCCCTGGGTGCCGGTGCCTGTCACTCTGGATGAGAGCCCTAGAGCACAAAGAACTTCTGTCCACCAAAAGCACCTGCAGGCATCAAAATGAGCAATGGGCGGGCTCTTTATGATCAGCAGTCTTTTTGAGCTCTAAAGTAGAAAACAGAAAGAGGGCTATTTCTTAACTATCCAAAATATTTTACTAATTCACAGTAAGACTATTTCTTTGGTGGAAAGGCCCTGCAGGAGACAGCAGACTTTGGGTTTCCCTAAAATGTTTTTCAAAATGGCTCATTGATTCTCATTTCTTTTCTTTTTCCCAGCTCATGTAACGGAAGACACGAAAGGCAGATACAGTATGTTAGCCACCCGAATACCTGCTCCTTAGTGCAAGGCAAAGATCCCCAAGCTAATTTCAGCCATGAGTGACCTGTCATCTTTTCTCTTTCTAGAATCCCAGGCAATTATCGGTAGAAAAAAATAAAGTTGTTTCAAACAATGAAACTCTGGGGGAGATGTTGCAATCTGTGTATGACAGTTTTCTGGCAAACAAGGTCATATGGAAAGTAACATCTTCCTCATGGCAGTAGTTAAGAGTGCTTCAATTCCACCATTTCATTTCTTTAGGGTTCAGTTCTCCTTGTCTATAAAACGGGAACTACCTGCCTTTTGGAGGGAACTACAAGGATTCAATGGGATGGTATTTGCAAACGGGCTAGTACCAAACTTCACAGTAAGCCAACACACGGTCTTGATTGTTAAACTTTAGATCTTGTGCTGCGGATAGGAGAAGGTGTTATATTTGGTTCAGGCCAATATCTGATATTGATCCAGTCCTTTTTTCCTGGATGAAGAGGTGCAGGGAGGGCCCCAGCAAGAGCAATTTGGGAACTGTGAGCAATTAACTCTCACCCAGCAGCCCACCTCAGCCATTGAAACCTCAGGAAAGTAAGGAAAAGTGAAGGAGCCATACATAGCCCGGGGGACCTTCCCAGTACAGCAAAGGCTTAAAGGCCTTTGTGAGAAGACCTTGTTCCTTCTGCTCCACCCACCCCTTACTTTGCCTTTCTATGAGGCAGGGAGAACCAGAGCTGATGCTCCACTTGGCTGAGGAAGAAATGGAGTCACACAGACAGGTGAGGCAATGAAAATGCCCATGCATCACACGGATAACCAGAGGCAGGGCTGGGACACAAGCTCAGGTGGTTGGCTTCTATTGTAGAAATAGAGTGTTGGCTCACTGACTTCACTCTGCGCCTGCAGGAAAGGAAGGTAACCATGCTCAGCTCTGCAGCTACACTTTTCAGACAAAAGAAATGCTCATTTTTGCTGATGCTAAGATGGTCTGTTTATACTAGAAGACTAATAGGAGACATAGACCAAATTCTGCAGAAAGCGTGGGCCAGTACAACATTGCTCAGACTAAAGCGTAGTACAACAAGCAGTGGATGGGGCTCCTCAAAATGTATATTCTACTCCGTAGCTCTGGGGCAGGTCCAGCTTTTTGCATTTCAAACAGCACCTGATAGACAGAGGCTACAGCCCAAGACCACACTGCACGCAGTGAAGGTCTAGTGAAAACAGAGCAGGCTCTGATGTCCATGTCAGGTTTGAATCCTGACAGCACTCCAGCAATCAGTGACCCTGGCAGCACGCCTTTGACTGCTGTGAACCCTAATCTATTTCACAGACTTTTATCTGTGAAATAGACCTACTGGTCCCCATCTTTGTAGCATGGCGCCTGATATCTTTCGCATTGTAATTTGAAATAAATTATAGGTTCAAAGTGCCTGGTTTGGAGCACTCCATCTAATAGGGTTTCAGTATATTGCAGTTGGTATCAATATTAATAACAATCTCACTGCTTAGAGTTACAAACATGTCATCCTACTATATCTGCCAGTTGCAGTCTTCATTAGCAGCTACAGGTGTGTTGAGTTCAAAACAAACACAAATGCACATTATCTAATTAAAAGCAGACAGCTCTATCTTATTGCTTGCGCACATCTTTGAAATAAATATATTTTCTGGGACTGACCACAGCTCTACAGATATGGATTGATACATTTCTTTTTGTTCCTGTAACATGATATTATAAAACAATTTCAAACTTACAAAGAAAAAAGAAGGCGGAAGAAATGTATAGTGAGCACCTTCATTCCCACTCACATAGGTACTGCAGTTAATGGGCTTGAAAAAATTTGCTTTATCACCTATCTACTCATTTTTCCATAGCTCTACTGATCTAAAAATACATCTTAGGGGTGTAAGGGTAGGGCTGTTTGTCATAATAGGTTTGAACCCTCAGTATACATAGTTACTTGTCATCATTTGCATATCATCTCCTTTTCTTCCTTTGACTCAGCAGCCTGTGTGAACCCATGCTACAGACACAAAGTTAGATCCAAAAGCCATAACTGACATGAGAATGTATTCTTCATGCCTGATGTGCTAAAATGGAACCCATCAACTTGGCAAGTGATTTATATACAAATCTAGAGCAAGACATACTTCTAGTCTTTTCTTGAACAACTATCCTAAAACCTAAAAACAGGACCAACTTGCTTCAGCTCTCTGATTCAGAAATACCATTCAGAACCTCAGGAAATACTTCCCAAGGCCATAACATAAAGAACATGGCCACTCAGCTCAGTTCTCAGAGGACATATCTTCCATTAAGGATCAGTGTTTTATACAAAGAGAATTACTTCTGGTAATGACCCTACAGAAGAAGAAAAACAACAAACAAAACAAAACAAAGCCTAACATAATCTTCACCCTTCAACACGAAAGCTCTTTAGAAGCAGGGCCGGGCTCCAATAATATCCTATCAGGAAAGTTCCAACTAGAAAACAAAGTGAAAACAGAGACCCAGCTGGAAGTACATCCACTCTGCACACCCTGAATCCATCTCAACCCTGCTTTGAAAATGTAATGCTAAGTAAAGTAAGCCAGACTTAGAAAGTTAATATTGCATGCTTTCTTTTATATAAGAAACCCAAAATATAATCAAATAGATAAATGATAGGAAACTAGCAGGCCAACTCTTGATTCTGGGGAAGGGACTAGAGTGGGGAGAGGAAAAGGAAAGACATATGGAGATTGAAAATGAGCAAGGTATACTGTATGCATGTACCAATTTCCCCCAAAGAATATCACTATTATATAATACAGACATCCAGTAATTAAAACAGAGAAAGAGAATGCAATGTCAATTCCAGACCAGAATCTACTTGGGACAAGTTGGGAAACATCGTTACCCTGATTCTAGTGATAAACTCCCCAGGAACAAGAACTTTGTAGTTGGAGAGTCACTGAGAAGACTGCATACAATGTAGTTAAAGTCCCAGCACAGTACAAAGCATATGGAAGTAGCTTTCCTTTTGTGAAAATACAGTTACGGTGAAGTAAATCCTAAACATTTTTCATGTATATAGCAGTGGCTGTTATAGTTGTGGAACTGTACGGCCACCAGGGTGCACTGTTTCGTGGGACAGTTCTGCTCATATTGTAGGGCAGATGACATCATGTCTCTTAAGTCTCACGTACAACACGTCTTTGTGACATGAAGCAGAATGCTATCCCCAGCTTTTCCTGGACATCACACAGATCTTTGCTTCCTGATAAAGCTCTAACTGAAAGTTTCTTTATCCTGGGGCCTTACAGTGACCAGCTCTGGGCATGGAAAACAGCATGATTTATGCCTCAGGGGCTCATTCTGTCATCCTTGCAGAGGCCTGGGTAAGTGATAGCAGGGACCATAGGGACAGGATCAAGGGCCAAGTAGTACATAGATAGAGTCACTGGAAAACAGGCTCTGCAACACACTGCCTTCTCCAAGAACTGTAGCAAGTTCAGGGGCTGTGTCCTGTTTAACAGAGACCCTGGTGAAACTCTGCTGCTCCAATGCTGTGGAGATCATGTGAGCGATACCTTCTCTTGCTAATACATAATGGATCATGGACCCCGTGACCTCTGCAAAGGGGCTGAATGCGTGGGAAACCGGAGAGCTGTGAATAATCAGATTCTCTTCGAAGAACGAAGAAGCAGGGTCAGGGGTTGAACACTGTCATATGGCTGCAAGGAACACTGATGTATACTTTTTAATTATTATCTAAGGCCAATGGGAGTGAAGAAGGGGGTGGTCAAGTTTTAACTCAAATGAAATCCTGAATTAGGAGACTATGGCAGAGGAAAGACAGTTAGCTTTGCAGCCAGAGGGCCTGCTGCAGCCAGGCTCATCCTTGTTGGCAGAACTGTAGGCAGGTCACTACTCCTAGCCTCAGGGTTGCCCTCCGGTGCCAGTGTCAATAAAGCCACCTGCACCTTCTAGAGATGCTGAGACATCACAACAACATACACAACTGCCAAGTGTGGGATGGCTGCTCCAGAAGCTGGCGGCAGAGCAGACTGGTACACAGGAGGGGAGGGGACCCCATAGAGAGGCACTCAGAATAAGCAGAGACAGGGCTCACTTCAGAGGAAAATATTTGCCTCCCAGTTTTATTATCCTAATAGCATAAAATTACCCAAGGCAGTACAGAACCCAAGTAGAGGAATCTTCTAAGGAATGACGAGGTCACTGCGGCTTTTCCTTGGTTTCTTTCATGGGGTACATTCTATTTTAGGAGTCTGTTCAGTTCTCACACAACAATATGCAGAAGAAAGAGTCAAACTTTTCTTCCCATCAATGTCCTGAACTAAATGCTGATCACTGACAGATTCCTTGTTCTCAAACTCTCTCTGTTTATTTCCACATCTTTCCAAGGCCTTTGAGTAATTTAATCAGGGTTCCTTGACCTAAATTCAGCCACACTAAAGGAGGATGCCAGGCACACTTTAAAGAAGTAGTAAAATCTGCGTTTGATGAAAACAAAATTTTATGCAGTAATGAAGACAAACACATTGTGGCTTTAGATGCTACCTTTCATTTAAATTCTAGATATGCTGATGGCAACTACAGCTCACACTTAATTAAAGCATGAAGGTCTATAGATTTTTGTCTTGACAGACTACCCCAGCAGAGGCCAGACTTGAATCTAGGTTAGTCTGCACTACTGATTTGGATAGCTTTTTTGAGAAATGTTACTATGGTGACTAAAAGAACAGCCTTAGAAGTATGTTCAGGTTAAATATAATTATAGGAGGTGATTGATTTGAACTGAGCTCCTGTACTAGGCACCAAAAGACCAGACCAAATTGTAGTTGCGCATTCCCACACTGCCATGTCCAAATTAAGTTTCTATCTGATCTTCCAGATATCGAGAGAGACAGAAAAACCAAATCACCAAACACACCAGTTTTAGCCACCATAAAGAAGTTTTCCCTATTTTAACTCCTTACAAAATGTAACCTGAAGTAACCCAAGGTTAAGCACTTTTTTCTTATTGTTCTGTTTTTTTGTCCCTCCCCCTTTTAAAACTGTTGTGCAATTGCCCAGTGGGAGCTCTTATTCTCTTTAGTAGGATGAAGGCTGCCCGATTCATGAGTCACAAATAAAAGCCAATTCAATCTGTAACTAAATTTGTTGTAATTTTGTGTCATTTTGGTGACATATTTTCCTCAGGTTTTGTAATACTAGGCAATGTTGTTCCCTTCCTCTTAGACATGTTCTTCTTCAGTAAAAGTAGGAAAAAAACTTCTATCATATGTAGTAAAAATTAACATAAATATTTTGTATATAATATACATGTACACACATGTGTATATGCACTTGCATGCATCTTATACATGTAGCTTAGATTAGTATTTGTACATAATATGTACAAACTGCATATATGTAGTTTGAATAGAATATGTAAGACATTTGTAATAGGATTCTGCTAACTTTTCAACTTAGGATATATTATTTTCACTACCTATACTCATAAAGTACCCTTTCCACCGCTAAAAATTGAAAGAATATAAAGATATCATAAGATTATTGATGTGCACCATTAATAAAGTGGTACAGGTGGCCAACATGCTTACAATTCTTTAAAGATATTTTCCCCTTCATCCACCTTCTGGGACATCAGGAAATAAGAACCTCATGTATTTTCCTCAGGTTTTTCTAAAATACCATCAATTCCACTAAAACACAGCAAAGCCATCTGGAATTGCTGACAGACAACAATTTGGAAGCAATTTTCTTTCAAGACATCTATAATGATTTTCCTTTCTGTTTTCTTTCCCTCTTGAAATGTCAAGGATAACTGAACCTTTTTACTTTTCCATCTGTGATTTAATGATCAGTCCCGAACAAGTTTTGAGAGAACTTGAGAATTTTGTTTCCAGACAAAGCAATATAGTTTTTTGCACTTTAGCTGAGTTTTTTTGAACTACTAAGTTCTGTCTTCAGTGATTTTTAATACTATAAAATTTAAAAAGTATTGAAAATAAACATTGAAATATGTTCAGCAACTATTTCATAATGGGGAAGTACTGTTATTTAAAATACTATGAGAACGTTACAATGAAATCACTTATATCTTTTTCAAGTAGATTATCTTTACCAGCACCTTGAAATAAATAAAAGTAAAATAATACTCCAAAATGAGTAAATGCTGGATCTCACACTGCAGACCTAGCAGAATGTACAATCAGAAACACTCATTCCTAGCTTGATGGTCTATTACCTGAATATGAATTTTACACAGACAAAAATCTAAACCTGAACATCAGATATATACCCAGGGTTGAAACAGTGAGTATATCTAAAATATTTTTAAAATGTATTTATTAATATGTAATAGGTAATAAATATGTGAACATAAAATATAGTTTAAAATATAGCTAATAAAACAATATTGATTGATTATAGATTCATTCATTGAGCTGACAGGCTTTGACTCCATGCCCACCCTGGTGCTTGTCACGTAGCAGAATTAACAAGACCCAAAGAAGTGGCCCACATATTAGAGTCTTGGAAAGTAAGTGCATGAACAGCCTCAGTCCAAGCATGTATTGGTGTCATGTTAGTAAGAAATTCATTTCCGGTGGGAATACAACGGCAAGTGGCTGTCATAAAATGAGAGGATTTCTCGAGGTGAAGACAATTATCTCAAATGAAGATAGTATGCCCAGAGATGGAAAGGCACAAAATGAAAACAGAACAAATTGGGAAGCAAAAGTGTAAGAAATTGATGGCCAAATGGTGGGGTTGGGGTCAATGACCTTTGCAGGGGTTGTTAACTTTGAACTAAGAAATCAAAATACCACTTTGGCAGACCAGTAGTTCCAAAAGGAAAGTTTCCTTTTGGAACTACTGGTCTGCCAAAGTGGTATTTTGATTCCTTATACCATGTCAACAAGTGGTATTTTGTTTGTCCCTTAATACCATAACAAAATACCGCAAACCAACTGGCTTCAACAACGAAAATTATTCTCTTGCAAATCTACATTCTAGAAGTCCAAAATTCAGGCATTGGCAGAGTTAGTTTCTGCTGGGACTTCTCTTCTTGGCTCGCCAAGGGTCACCTTGTGGTCTCCTCATCTAATCTTTCCTCTGTGTGCCCAAATTTTCTATTCTTGTAAAGACGTCAGATTAAATTAAGCCTCACCCTACTGGCCTTATTTTCTTAATCACTCCTTTAAGGCTTTATCTACAAACACAGTCATGAGATTAGGGCTTCAGTATATGTATTTTAGAGGTGCATAGTATATCTTATAACAGAGATTGTAAGGGGATGAATTCCCAAATATTAGAGCTGAAAAGATCTAATATGGTGCTTCTCAAACCTTGCCATCAAAATACTCCTAAAGACAATGAGGAACGAACCATGTTGTAAATCAGTTCCATTCTGAAGCAGATTTTTCTTATACCTCTTTGAAAAAACTACCATGCAATTTTCCATTCTACTGCACATTATCGTTTTTTAATGCATAAAAACATTTTCTCTAAAACATGGGAGTCAAATTGATACTCCAGGAAGGCAGCTTTTGGGTTTATCCTGAGCCTTTACATAGCCATAGCATCTCACCCATCTCCCTTTAAATATATGTGCTGTAGCTCCGTGTTAGAAGAACAAATCTAAGCTGCAGCTCAAAAAGATAAGGCAACATGCTCAAAGTTACAGTTAGGTGGGAAAAGAATCAGAGATGGAATAAAATCTTTTGCTTCTCTATTCAAAGGTTCTGTTTTTTTTTCCCTGCAATACCACATTGTTGCATGAAAAAGAAGAAAGTAGCTGAAGAGGCATAGGCCACTCACATTGAAAAAGTTTCATAGGTCACCCAGTGCTATCCCACAAATGAGACAGACTTCTCCAGCCCTTCCACCCTACCGGCTTCAAAGAGAACAGTCTCTGGAGGCACAAAACAGGCAGCTAGGCTGGGCTTCTTTAGGGTAACCAACCTCCTCTGGCAATGTGTAGTGCAAGCGCGCACGCGCACACACACACACAAGACTGTAACACTGTGTTTATCTCCCTTTCGTTGTTGTTTCTGGCAATAGTATTACAGACAGGAGGGCTGAATCAAAACAATTTTCTAAAAATATAGATCAGCTGAGACCATTTAAAGCCTCCTTTTATGGAGTTATCATTAGGACTCTCTCCCTTGGGCTGCTTTGTGTACTCTTTCCCACAGCCTCTCTTTCAGGATTGAAACAGCTAAAAACTGCAATTCTTTTTCTTTGCCAAAAGGATCCCAGTCTCCCAGTGACTGATATACAAGCCTGCGGTCTCCCCCCTAGCCTGGACAACTCTACCTAAGATTTCCACCATTCAGGGAGCTGAGCCTCAGTCAGACTTTCTGCTCAGAAGTCTTTGGTTTTGTTGGTGGACTTGGTCCTACCGCCCAGCAAGTAGACTGACTACAAATCAGTACAATATTTTTAGAAATGAGATTTCCACTTTCTCAATTTTTGTGAAATGAGGAAGCATACTCTAGACTCTACTGGGGGAACTGTAGGCCACAGCTCTAGAAGGATGTTAAAATTTAGGGAGGTGGGATCAGCCCTCAACCTGTATTAGGCTTTTCACCTAGTTCTGATGAATGGCGGCTGGTGTTGATACCCAGCGGACACTGGAGGAAGTTTGTTTTCAGCATAGACTCTTATTTCTTTTATATTAAAACCAGTAAGAAAAGGAAACGCAACTGCTTTCAAACAACCTTTACAAACAGAGTATTTTCAGAATTTATGTTCCATAAAGCTGTCTTCTGTAAGGGCATGGAATTTTACTTGGGAAAGGAACCCAATGCAACATGTGCTTCCATACTTTGGACTGTGCCCCTTGAGCCCTGATGGGCTCTCCACAGGGTGTAGAGAGCATGAACACAGGTGGGAAGGAGTGAGGAGACCAGAAAGGCTGCAGGTTAAAGGAGCTGGGCTCCAGGTTTTTCATGCCATGGCTGTCATGTGATAGTTGGTGTGAGGGCAGGGATAAGCTTTTCAGCATGTTTGAAAATGACCCTAACTTGGTGCAATGGGTCATTTGCATCCTCTTCTCAGAAAAGAGTTGTAACAAGGTCCTAATCCCTGGTACCTTAGCATGTAATGTTATTTGGGCATAGAGTCATTGCAGGTGTAATTAGTTAAAATGAGGCCAGGATGGAGGAGGGCGGGTCCCTAATCCCACACAACTGCGGTCCTTATAAGAAGACAGCCAGGTGAAGACACAGGGACACTAAAGGTGGAGGCAGGGTATAGTCATGCTTAGGGCCACCAGAAACTAAGACGAGGCTAAGGAAGACTCAGAGAACTTCAGAGGAATCATGACCCTGCCCTCAGCTTTATTTCAGACATCTGGCCTCCAGAACTGTAAAGGAATACATTTCTGGTCTTTTGAGCCACCAGACTGGTGGTCTGACTTAATACAGCCCTAGGAAACCAAAACACCTGCCTAAAAATAGGTTCATTTCTCACTGTTTATTGTTTTTTATTCTTGTGGGCACTCAGATGAAAAAGTCGAATATTGCTTTCTTAGTTTACTAAGTCCTGCTCCCTTCCTCACCCCCATCCTTTCTTAAGGGAATGCCTCCAACAAGAGGCAAACACAGAGACGCTTGTTTCTGTAAGCACAACAAGAAAGTTCAAAGAGGTGGCCTCTCCTCGGATGTCACACAGTACCATAAATCTCTGCCACACCACTAGGTCAAAGACAGAAGGTCTATCAGAGATCCTCATCTTTATGACCTGCAGGAAGCATAACTTACTCACATGACACAGCTAACCATGCATGCCTGACATGTCAGACACAAGCTGCATAACCATAATTTATATTTAAATAGCTCCTTTCTCCAAACAGCTTGAAGAAATTTACAGACTTTTACTTAATTAAACCGCGCAAGTTATCCATGACGAAGGGAAAGTAAGGTCATATATCCCTTTCCTTTGGCATCTCAAGGCTTGGCCGTTTTTTTCCTCTTTATTCTTGCTTTCAGGATTGTTGAGTTTCTCCTTTCTCAATATACAGAAATGTTTTGAAGCTGGTATTTGCATTTTCATATATCCTTATTCTTTGGAGATGCTCGTTAATAAAAAATAAGCTCCGTTATCCTTTTGGGGGAGGATCTCAGAAATGTCCAATTTATTCTGAATTACTACTTAACTACTGAATTAATTTGAGAACATACTTGCTTGTGGGCATGTATGGAGAAAAACAGAAGCCGAGCAGGACATCATAACAAGTATTTCTGGGGTGGAAGCAGCTTCTTAGCAGACACCTGGTCACTGCACACATCTTCAGCAACTCTTCTGGTCAACCTTGGGGGCCATGCTCCATTAGCCCTCCTCCAAGGACTACATGGCTAAAGCATTGAAGAGAAAGATTTTGGTCTCATCCCCTATTTCTCCTTTGCCTGCTTTCCTATAGAGCTTAAGTAATTCAATTCCCATGGATCTTTACAGATGTTATATGAATGTTATGGTTAAAGGTGGGGCTTTTAGAAGGTGATTTGATCAGGAAGGCGCTATAATCACCAGCAGATTAATCCACTGTAGAGTTCATAGCTGAATGTGCTGTTAGAGGGAAGGTCTGGTTAGAGGAGGTAGATCACGAGACATGACCTGGAAGGGTGCATTTTTCTTCCTACTCACCCTGTCTCTTTGGCTGTCTTGCTTCCTCTCTGCTTCTGATCATGATGGGGTGGGCAGCTTTCCTCCCCTATCCCCGTCCACCATGATGCTTCTGCCTTGGAGTGAGCTGTCCATGGACTGAACCCTGAAACCTGTGAACTGAAATAAACTTCTCCTCCTTAAACTGCATGTGTCAGGTATTTTGTCAGAGAGATGCAAATGTGCTTAATACAATGATTTAAGAATGAGCAATACATTTCTTTGGACATTTTGGAGAGGGAAGCTAATAAAAATTTTTAAAAATGAAAAGGTACTCTGCAACACTGAGTTCTTTGGGTCTGACTTCTGAGGCTCTTCTTTTATTTAGCAAACAGTACACAATATTAATACCTTTATTTGTTGACTGTCTATGGGTTAAAGCTCTTCTGTAGAAGGCAGAGTAACAGCAGCCACTTCAATATCTGCTAGCCTATCTTTGAGTTTGATGGGCACTCTTTTTTGATACTGGGAATCAAACTCAGGACTTCACGCTTGCCAGAAAGGTGCTTGTGCCACTGAGCTATATCCCTGGCTTCTATCTTTGAGCTGACTCAGCAGACCTATACATTTCATCAGCCTTGGAAAGTTTGTTGGTACCTAGTTCACCATTTTGGACACTGTTGACTGACTCTAGCAAAGTGCCACCAGACTCTAATATAAGACAATTCTTTTTTGGCATTGCTGAAGATTGAACCCAGGAGTCTGCACATGCTAGGAAAGCATGCTACCACTAAGCTACCCACTATCCCAGGAAAGCATCTATTTTCACAAGTATTTCACATGTGTCAACCTTCCTACAACTCCAGTTCTTTCCCAGAACCAATAATGACTGGAAGAACTCAAGTTTTTAAAACAGTGGTTATTCAGATACGGTAAGGATTTATACAAGGAGATCTCAAAGTTTCAATGCAAACAACTATTTGTAAGTCAAAGGAATTCAAACTTTCTTATTTTCTATTACAATGTAAGACCTCTATTGAATTTAATTTCAATTTATTTGTACATGGATGTAGTACGTAATGTTTACATTCCTGGAGTGGAGTTGGTACATGTACATCGCACATCTTCCTTCCTTTTTCCAATCCCTTCTCCCTTCCCTCCCTCCACTTTCCACCCATCCCTTGGCCTCCTTTTTGGTACATGTTTGCAATATATGCTTCCAATCCTTGTGTGGAGTTGGTACCTGTACATAATACATCCCAATTCATGTTTGTTTTTTTGGTTTTGGTTTTGGTTTTATTTTTGAGACAGGGTCTCACTATGCAGTTCAGGCTGGCCTTGAGCTCACTTTGTAGCCAAGGCTGGTCTTGGACTCACAACGATCCTCCCGCCTCAGCCTTCTGAGCACTGGGATTACAGGCATGTGGCACAACACCCAGCCCAATTCCTGTTTTTAAATCCCTTATCCCTTCCCTCTCTACCACTCTTGATCCCCTTCCTTTTTGAAAACAATCTATCTACTTCCTATAATCTTTTAGTCTATTATTAATACTGAAATCTGTAACTAATGATATTTCTCTAGTACTTGTAGCCACTTTGTCAAGAAAGTATATACAGAAACAAAATCTAATGTGGTTCTTACATATTAATTTCTCCTCAAAATGGACTGAAGGATTCACAGAAAAAAAACAAATTGAGCCTCTTTACTCAAAAGGTTGTTAAAACAGAAATTCTAAACTTGTAAGATGAATATTTTAATTAGCATTTATTCAAAAAGAAAACATTATTAGTGAAGATACAAAATTGGAAAGGGAGTAAACAAGTTTTTGCTAAACTCCATCAAAAGCATTTATGCAAGCAGGTGTATCTCAATTGCAAGTTTAGGATAGTAGAACTGGGAAAGCAGGGCAGGAATTATTAACTCTTGCTTGTGGAAGAGGCAGAAGCATGCGGGTTTGAAAGACTTCTCTTCTGTGGTGGGAATGCAAACTGGTGAAACCACTATGGAAATCAGTTTGGAGATTCCTCAGCAAACTAGATCTAGAGGTCCCATTCAACCCAGCTATCCCCTTTCTGGGTATCTTCCCAGAAGAACTGAAAACATCACATCACAGCGATATACGTGCACCTATGTTTATAGCAGCACAATTTGTAATAGCTAAATCGTGGAAGCAACCCAAATGTCCACCCACTCAGGAATGGAAAAAAATTTGTGGTATTTTTATATCATAGAATATAAATTCAAGGATTTTATAGGTAAAGAGTCAAAACTAGAGACCATACTCATAAGTGAAACAAATCAGACCCGCATATGAAAGTAACGTATTGTCTCACTAGTTTATGAACCTGAAAGAGTGAATAAAAATTAGGAGGTATGATAGACATTGTGAAATGAAAGGAAACTGCTCAAAAGTAAAGAGCAAGTGTGATGACGGAAAAGAGCAAAGAAAGAAGGGGAAAATTATGTATATATGTATTACAGGATAGCTAACATAGTTGTACTACTGACTTCTATCGCTTTACTGAAAGGATCAGTTAATGATTAACTATTTGATCAATCTTACTGTATTTGTTTTCCTGAGTAACCACTTTGAAGCAACCAATAGGTACTACAACAGCCATTGTTAATTTCCTATCACCTTGTCTGAAATTCAGTATTGCTTGTATTGCTCTGTGTTATTTTGTAAATGTATGTATGTTTGCTAATATGTTTTCTTTCTTTTATTTTTAAAATAAAAAATAAAAAAATAAAAAAGATAGTCTACAAAGATCAAGCTGAGGGAAACAAGGGAATTCACGGGATGGCCAAAATGCTACAACTAATGCTGCCTCGTGCATTTGAGGTGAGATGAACTGTGTCATATCAGCACGTAAAGGGGGCTGGAAGGTCCCACTGTTAGAAGACTTTACAAGCCAGGATTTAATAAAGACAGACATGAAATAAAATTTGCTATGGGAAAGCAAACCCATGGTGGTAGGGGCCACATTAATACGGATGGCAATAACACGCACCTAAGTATGGTATCTTTTGCTTCCATTGGTATTTTCTGATAATGTTAACTTACGAAAAAAATTTACTTGAATTCAATTAAAATGTAAATTCTTACAAAATGATTAAGCTTTCAGCGTCACAGTCATGCTGGCCACATTTCACCCTTTCACTTAGACACACCGGGCTAGTGGCTACCATACTAGGGAACACAGGGCCACAGCCTCCTCATCACGTATAGACAGTTCCACGGGATGGTGCTGCCGTGGAGCAAAAGCCTTCCAGACTCGAGTTAGCAGTGAGAAATGCTGATCTCACTGTCTCGTGCTGTCAGATTCAGTAAAATACGGAGGGATGGTCAGTCTCTATGTGTGTCTCTTTCCCACAGTAAGTATTAGACTGGTGCTAAAGTGGAAAGATCAGCAGTGTGAACATCTATAAGCTTTCTGGAGATGTATACGCACAGGGTTCTTCTTTTGAGTTTTCAAAATTTAGTTTTCACAAAGGGATCATGAATGCCTCATCCTTTTCATACCTTTCTTGGCTTGCCAGTCCTCTCCCTCCGTAGGCGTTCAGTGTATTTCTGTCATTTTTATACCTCCATGAACAATTAACCCAAATGGTGTGAGGGTGTGGAACTAAAGGCTTCAGGGTTCTACGGTCGAATTTCACAATGCCAGTGACTTCCCCTACATGAATATCCTTCAAGTAGCATTTCAGACATAAGTGCCATTGGTCAAGAGAACCACTGGGAAGAAAGGGAAGGATCAGGCATATGCATTACAAAATCAATCTAGACAATAAGCTAAGTTAACAATGGTTATGTAGTTAATAAGTTTCTTAGTGCTATTATTAGATTTCTGAAACCCAATATGATAGCCACTAACTGTATGTGGCTACTGAACATCTCAAATGTGGCTATTTTAATTTGAAGTGGGTTGAAATTGTAAAATACACACAAATAACAAAGATTCTGTATGAAAAAAATCACAGGATATCGTGTTCCTTATTTTTACATTGATTGTGTTCCAATAATATTTTGATAAATTAGGTTATTTAAAATGTATTATTAAAGTTATATTCATGCTGCTCTTTACTTTAAATATAGCAGCTAGAAAATTTTAAAGGCATATTTGACCGGCAGTGTATTTCTACTGGCAATACATAAACAAAATAGACCAGGATTAGAGGCATCATGAAAGAGCTTGGGAAATGCTGATTTACGAAAAGAAACCCTAAAAATGATCTGCAATGAAGGCAAAGAATCCTCTGGCAACAAAAGCAGAGTAGTAGCTGGAATCAGAGAAAGCATCATAAATATCTCTGCTACTGAGAACAGCATAAAAGCATAGCCAGCAAAAAAGCTGTGTAATCCAACAGTATCAAAAAGAAATCAAACACAGATTTTAAAATCCCTGCCTTGTCTTTTGAACTGGCTGTGGGAAAGCAGCTCTCACAGCTTGCAAGAGGTTGGGGCTGTGACTCCACAGTACTCAAATCCTCACTTTGATTTTCTTTTGATCAAAGGTGGAACCTCATTACTGGAAAAAAAGCCAAAGGCTTCTGGAAGGAATTCAGCAGGCAGGATAAATAGTGACCCAGGAAGACAGCAAAATAATTTAATAATTATATCAAGAGTTTTCTGACTAATATTTAAATCTCTAGATAGTGAGACTTAGGGAAAAATTGGGACCAATACCTTGTATGAGAGATGGAAGGAGTAAAGCTTTTGTCAAGTGGCAGCTGAGGTCATTCAGAGCTAGACAATAAAGGCATTTGCCATTTTAAAAAACGGAATATCCAAGCATCTCTCCCTGTCTCGGCCATTTTCTTGCTCTTACGTTCTTTAAATGGGAAAGAAAGTAAGTTAGTCAGAATCAGCTTTCTTATCCAAGCAGAATTTTATTTATTCTTGCCAACTTTCTAATTTTTCCAGGCCCACAAATGGCCTTTACTTCTCTGCTAGAAAGTCTGCAACTTATATTACGTTAGTATGATCAGTGTGATATTACGCATATTCCAGTTGGTTTACATTTTTATTCTCAGAAGTCATCAAGCTAGCTTGCTGTGAAGAATGCCAGGCTAGGTAAGGTAACAGGAAGAGCCACCCGTCAGAGGCATCTACTGCAAGCACTCGTCCTCCCTGTGTATCAATGAAGGGGAGAGATTTTGCAAATAAATATCAGCAAAGGACTTTTATTAGGTGAAGTGGTGGTTTGTTAATTAGCAAGATGGATATAAAAATGAAGTCTCACTAGATGGTATTTAAGCTATTCAAAGTAAGTACATGAATAAAAGTATGTTACACATACCTCCACCATTGTACGAAGGTGTAAGAATCAAGCTAGGCCTGTGCTCTATGTCCCTTAGGTTGATCCTATATTTCTTAAAGAAACAATGCCTGTGGCTAGACCCCTAGTTGGATTTGTGCCCAGCCACTGGTTTAGGACAACTTGGGATTTATGATACCAAGTAGAAGGCCTGGAATCCTGCCTGTTAAATGTTGTTGGTTTTGCCTCAGGTAAACCCCTCATATAAGGCAAGGTCAACATACCTAAAAGTACAGAGAGCTGAGGCCTTATGGAGCTTAAAAAACAGACTGCCTAGACTATTTGGTGCCTACTTCACTAAAGGCTGTTTATTAAATAAGTGTGGGATAGAATTTTGTTTGACATATACAAATTTTATAACTGAGTTAGTCACCTTCCTGTTTCTGGAACAGAATACCTCACATATACAACTTAAAGGAGAAAAAAACTTATTTTCGCTCAGTTTCAGAGGTTTCAGTCCATGGGGAGCGGAAACACCACAACAGAAGGGTGTGGCAGGGAAGAGCTTCTCAGTTCCTGGCAGCTAGGAAGCAGAGACAGAGAAGCCAGAGAGGGAGGGCCTAGGGGTAGGATATACTTCTCAAAGGCACACCCCCAGTCACTTACTTCCTTCCACTGGGGCCTACCTCCCAGTAGTGTATTCAGTTATGAACTCATTGAGGATCAATTGCTAAATGGTCAGCATCCTCAAAATGAGTCTTGTGGGGACACTTCATATTCCAGCCATAACAACAGTCCAGCAGCCAGGGGAAACTGGAGTAGCTTTCTCTCACTTACTTTGAACTTAAAATCAGTCTCTGTATTGTACATAACAAAACTGGCTGAGGTGAGTGATCAACAGCCTCATAGTTCATCCTGATCCAACAGACAAGCCTACTTTTAGCCCCTTAGGCGTTCAGTCTTTCCAGCCTCAAGGGTACTATTAATGTGCTCATCACCTAGTCAACTCTGAATTCTTCTTCAGATCCTGACCTAAATCACCAGCACTCAGATTTCATTGCATAACAATCACTGAGCTTCTAACAATCCCATTGCCCAGTCACACCCTATGTACATATTTAGTAAAAGCAACCAAAGGTGGAAGCCAGGCACCGGTGTTCTGAAAAGGTTCCTAGATGATTCTGTTGCACCATAAAATTTGGGAACCAGTGGCTTCCATATTATTTTTCCAGTAATGACGTCAGTAACTACTCCACTAATCTAGGTTACTCTGATTTATAGTACTCTGCATTTTTTCTTATGTTATAGTCAGCTGTATCATCTTTGTTTTGGTGTTTTCTCTGCCTCTTGGACTGTGTGCTCCAAGGACGGACACCTTGACTGCTTTTTCATTTCAGCATTAGTCCTGAGCCTATGACATAGGAAGTGCTCCATAAGTTCTTGTGCAAAACAAATAAATCAACAGATTCAATATTTATCTTTTCACTTATACATTTCCCCCCATATTGAAACAGTCAAACCACCAAATGTTTGAGTGTCGTGTGGTCAAGTTTTCTAACCTGTACTTTGTAGTGACAGAAGAGAATTTGTACCCTTTGTAAGCAGGATTATTGTAGAAAAGTGATAAGAAAGCTAGATAAGGCAGAATGTATAAATAAAAGGGCTCAAATAAAGTGCCAGGGAGAGCAATAGGATAAGAAGTAACACATATAAGATGGACATTCTTCTGCCTAGTCTTATATGAGTGGGTGGTAGACAGCCTAATTTATAAATCATATAATACAGCTTGGCTTTCTCCACCACAACTCTGCATCTGTCTCTCAGATTTTTAAATCATTACTCAGGCAGTCTTCCTGACTTTACGCTACACTTGCCAAAATCAGTGGCCCTTTGCTTATTTAAATCAGAAAACCAGATTCACCCATAAAATTTAAAATAAATAGCTCCATTTTGAAAGTTGCCTGTCCTCTTTACCTCATTTTGATCAAGTATAGGGCTAATACTTAAATGATTAGTCTAATGAACCATAAAGCCATGCTAGGAGAAACAAATTTGTTTGTACATTCTATAAGAGTTACTCTCTTCACATTATCTTCCACCCAAATCCTTGACAGTGTAAACATTCTCTGGGGCATATCTGCAAATCAAATTTTCTGCATCCATCATAAATACATAACTTCAGAGCAGGAACCCAAATTGAGAGCAGGAGGCAATAAACGTCCTTGCCAATTTTAAGAGATGGACACACAAACAGACCAAAAGGAGCCCCCAGCACGTCTGCTGCCTAACATAAGCACGTGTGGCAAATTAAGGTGATGCTCACAGGCCACATCAGAGGGAGAGGGTGAATAAATTCTAGGGAGCTTCGGGGTGAAGGAAGGCATGTGGTAAAAGTACTAATGAAGATTAGTCTGCATTGCTAGAGGGCAGCAACAGCCCTTTTCCTAAGCTAAATCTGACTTCATGGCAGGACTCATCCTATTAAAGCAAAGCATGGAATTTGTCCAAACTGTTTTTGCTACGGGTAACATTAAAGAGGCCTCATGGGTGTGACTGACATTTATTTATTATTCTGTATTGTAACCGAGTTCCCCAGAGTTCAAGATGAATGGGAAATGACAATAAAGCATTCACAGTTCGGTTTCCTTCTGTGTCCAGTTCAGTCCTGTGCCTTAAAAAGCAGCAGATAGTTTTACCTGGTTAGGGCTTGAGACTGTTATGTAAAACGCTGTCTGGTTCAATGCCTTTTCTTTTTGATAAACAATACACAGTTTGAGGAAGAATTGTGTCAGAATAGTATCCATGTGTGGGTTTTGTGCACAGTGAACATTACTCAGAAGTTAATTTTTTTTTTAAATAACTATTCTCAAAGTTTCTAAGTCCACCTTACAAAATCTTTTTATTCACTTTTGAAATTTAGCAAATGGTAACAATTGTTTTTAGGTGATCTTTAATCAACAACTTGCCACAATTATTAATTCAACCAAAATCCGGAAGCATTTTAAACTACATTTATAAATTTTCAGTTCACTTTCCTTAATTGCATCAGTTGTTTCAGTATAAACGAACCCTACCACATACACAAGCAGTTCCTGTAAATAACAAAGTAAAGCTTAAACACCATGTATCTGAAGTTATTCCAAACAGCTCCATGTAGTTTATAAATTTATTAACATTTAGACGTACAGGGTAGGAGTGTAGCTCAGTGTTAAAGCATGCGTTTAGCATGCAGGAAGTTGATGCAACTATCAGCACCAAAAATAAATAATTACAATGTAAAACTCAACTTGAAACTTTAAGTCTGAATAAGATAGTCAAATATCCATTTTTAATTGAATCACAATACTCAGTACAAATACTTAAACATTTAAGGTGCCATATGCAGTTAGATTGATTAATATAAAAGTACTGAAGCTTGTGAGATGATTTTCCTAAAACATTGCACATTTAATTTCAAGTGTTACTATGGAAACAACTGAATTACTTCAGACAATTTTGTGGTCACGCTAGTAAGTAAATGTTTGAGGCCACATTCTCTACTGGAGGTGGTTAACTATCAGCTGCATGTTTTAACTTAGGGGTAAACTCTGAGAGTATTAGAGATCCAGGGTACTTTTTCACGCTATCATCATAAACACACGAAGGACGGTCACTGTCACTGTCACTGGAGCAACACAGGTTGCAGGACCATGATGTTAACACAGGTGATCTTGCAGCACTTGCTGCCGCTCTGAAATCATATTTTTATTTAATTTGCTTCCATAAACAGAACTTTGCAACTCACATAAAGCTTGAGATGATATCCTTTTCATTGCTTTGGTTATATTAATTCATCTATTTAAATTTTTGTAATTTTTTCAGTAGCTTGCGCAGATCCTGTCTCCTGTTTTCTTTGGTCTACACTGACCAAGTAAGGGATTTTCCTGATCTCTCTAATGCTGCTGAAGATTCCTTGCCTGAGAAATAATTTCTAGAGTAGAACCTGTGTCTTCCAGATCATCCAGACTTTCAGAGTACTGTGCATTCTGGCCATACCTCTGCATGAAATTCACCTTGACACAAGCAAAGGTATTTATCCATAGTGTAAAAGTTTTCTGTTTTCCAGACTGTTAGCTACAAAAATCTTCACTCACTTTTCTTGGCCCGCTGCAGAGAAGTGCCAAATGGAGCATGCCCCAAACAGCTTAGCAACTGAAAACTGGGAAAATTAGGTCATGGCATCAAAACCTGGTATTTGCTAAAGAAAATGACTTGGAAATGCTTAGATATTTGTTTGCAACTGAAAAAAAGGTCAGAACCATAAATAGGAGGTAAGTATAACAAGCTATGAAAGTAATGCTCTACTACATAATAAGTATTTGCTTACAATAGTGTTTCATTTTAATATTCATTGAAGAACAATATGTGTAAATACATAGCACATTTACTTTGACACATGATGACTAATAAAAACTGATTTCTCAATATTTTTCATATCAGCATATCAGAAAAGTGGGCTTATTTAATCAGCAATTACTGACTATACAAAAGATCAATTAGAGCCATATAAACATTATTAGATTCTCTTGGCAAGAAGCAAGAACCTTCCTCTTCTGATTGCTAATGGGAAGTGCCAGGTGCTTGTCTGAGACACAGTGTTCAGTACTCCACTTTCACTTTGCCTTATAAGCAAGTAGCTGAAATAGATGCCAGACACTATTCATTCACCTTTATACCTACCTTAGTCTAAACAAAGATACTATACTCAGCTATCTCAAATCTTTTTTGAAATACAATGGTAATTAAATAAGTAAAAGTGGGACACATATATATATATATATGTATTCCTTACAATGTCAAAAACTATTGAAGCAACCATTCCATTATGCTCCAAAATAGCTGAGTTTTATACAAACTTATCGATAACTCACTTGCATAAATTAAAATGGCTATTTTATTGTGATGATATCCGGTGGTCTAACTCATAAGTTAAACTTAAATGCTCACATGCAGGCTAAACTCTTATCCCAGACTGTCAGGCGAGAAGTCCAGGGAATTACTCCACACTAATGAAACTATCTTTGCATTTTTGAATTACAAACAATGTCACAAAGTTCCTGGTACAATCACTTTAATTAGTGTAATTTATTTGATCCTCATACAGATCTTCCAGGCTTACTGCTCGCATGTTGCCATTTATAAATATCCAGACTTTCCATTTCTCATTAGAAAAAAATGAAATCCTTTAATAAATATTGTTTCCTGTCACATTTTGGACCAATTCTATTTTTTGGTATAGTGAGTTCCTCTATTTCACACAATATACATTTATCTTTAAATTGAAGTTTATGGTTTGAGTCATTTAAAATTAAAAATCAAACTCAAATATACGTGGTCCCTGACAAGGAGTCGATGCTGTGTTTCGGTGACACCTGCTTATCAACATCAAAACAAGGAAGCAAATCCAGCTCTCAGCTGCTAGCAGCATGACAAGAGATGTTATTTACAGAAATCTTTTTAATAATAATGGAACAAGAGGTTTATATGGTTATTATTTGTTTTAATTGGCTAAACTGGCTGTTTGTAAGAGGATAGGAACTTTTCATTTGTTTTGCTTGCTCTATCCAAGGTAACCTGAATGCTTGGTAAAGAACCATCACAATAATGAGAGTAGCAGCAGGTCATTGCATCACATTGAAAAAATGACTTAGTGCACTATGCCACTATACAAGGATGAGGGGTACCTAGGGATGTTGGATAACATCTCCTTGCTCTAGCTGTTGGATGGCTTTTGTGGCATGATTCTAAATGGGTTTTCCCTGTAAGACATATGCTTTGTGTCACATGCCCTGATACATAAATACTTTGTAATAGAAATTGGAATGTACTGAGACACCATTATGAATGAGGAAGATTGACAGGCTTTTGGGTCATATAATTCTTAGTTCAGATAATGTTTACGGACTTTTGTACATCCCAGGGCCAAACTGAACTTAATATTTTAAATGTCTTCCTTCCAGAATACACAACTTGACATGACAGTTCAATATAACTTTTTCCTAAAGTAACCACTTAATTATTTGGATAAAACTTATTAGAATGTCCTCAGGTAATAGTATTTAAAATTCTCACTTGGTTAGGGAAGACATGATGTGGGACAAGGAAAGAACAAGGAAAGGAAAGGGGAGGAGATACAGATAAAGGCAAAAGAAATTATTCAATATAATTTGTTCCATAATAAGGTCCTTGTGGTCTCCATCTCTTCAAGTACAAGAATAATTCATTATTGTTCAATGTTCTTCAATAGCACAGCAAAATCTCTAAGCCAGGTTCCAGAGAGTTTATCATTTCTGTTCCAGACACGATAATCCTATCCTGGATCATGCTTAGTATGAAACATCAGACAAGCATTTCAAAGAAGAGCTTTAATTTAAAACAAAAATTCTTAAAAGACTATCTAGATTCTAGAAATCATTGCTCAGATACCCAATTATTATATTTCTATGTGTTTAAATTACCTATTAATCTGAAATAGACATCATATTTTGGCTCAAGGATATTATCTGAAGAAAGAAAATGTTCCAACTGCTTTTGGGGGTAAAAAAGCCAAGCAACAAAAACCCTTTCACAACAGTTCAAAAATCCTGAGGCCCAATTTATTCATTCATTTGGCTTTCAGCAGGCAAGTGCTTTGTCCCCAGCAGTATTATGCAAACTTACTTACGAATACAGAAGAGCTCAGGGAGCTGAAAATTCTATTCCCATCGCCATGGTGAAAACCCCATGAAAATAGCAACCCCCCAGCATGAGTAGGGTGGTCTCCAATACTCCTTTGGAATACCACTTCTGAACTTAAAAAAGAATACTAGAATTTAGAAATAAGCCCTCTGTCTAGGATCTAAAAGCACACTTCAAATATCATTCCAGGGAAACAGTTCCTCTTTCTTCACCTCCCATCAACAACAAAGGCTAAAATAACCAATAAAAGATCATTGCGAGACAGGAAAAAGGTATGAATAGCATTCACAATAGATATTTGCCATGTCCTGGGGAGAGACGACTTTATAGCACAACCTATCGGGACTAGTTTGTATAAAACCACTCAGGACAACCCACTGAGAGGATAAATCATTCCACAAGAGCTTCAGTATGTTTTCCGAAAGCAAAGTTTCTAAAGAATATTAACATTTCATTACTTCCCTGCCTAAAGGTTATTAAGTCAGGAAATCATTCTTTTCTTGTCAGTCTTCATAGGGAAAGCAGAAGTGGCCAAAATCTATGGCAGCTTCCTGACGACGCCAGCACAGTTCCTTGGCTTCCAATTCTGTATTTCTGTATTTCAGGCAGTGATTACGTGTTACACCATCCCAGTATAAATAAGTGGTTTACTATGAGGAACCTTCCCAGGTGAATATCTCGGCCAGAGGGATATTTGAATAAAGGGCTAAATCTACATTTCATAATGTTATCATGTGTATAACAAACATAGCTCTGCATGGGCAGTATGATGTGTAGTTTGAGATGTCTGCTTACTTTATACCCTCAGGTGATGAGTTGCTCATAACTAAGAGTACAGACTCCAACTGTAGTTAGCTAGTATTTCAGCACAAGGTTACCTTTCAGGAGGGCTGCTGCAGATCTGAGTTATTTTTAGGTCTATACTAACCTCAGAAGTTTTTACAACTGGAACAGTTAATGTAAGAGGTGTTGGTTTTTGTCAGTGAAATTCTTGGTAGTCAAGATAGGTAGGCTGGCTAGAAGCTAGACTTTCTTCACTCTTCTATATTCGTAGTACGGCAGTCTAGTGAATTGTTCTATCTGTGGAAGGTATATCACTGACAGGGTTCCTGAGCTTTATTCCAAAATAGAGGTGCATCCAGGCATCATTCACAGGACTTTGGTTGCCTGATCTCATCTTTCAAGGTTCAGTGAGGAGGTCCTGCTCCTAGAATGGGACTCTTTCATGTTAGCTGTCATTGAATTATCTGTGAGGACAGAAAACTTAGACTTTGATGGGCTTCCGAAAAGACATGAATTACTGAGGCCTGCTTGCTAATCCATGTATGTGTGGGGAAAAAAAAAAAAAAAAAAACAACCTTCAAAACCATGCTTCTGGATCTGCAGCAGAATTATGAGGGAGGAAAAAGACCTACAGCTCTTGCCTGTCAATAATGGCGCATACTGCCAGCTTTTCACAGAATCAATTTCATCCTCAAAGGCCCATCCTGAAACTACCTTTCCCGGTCTCTCTTCACTTGTATTTGGACATTCACTGAAGTTCAGCTAAGGGATAGGAGAGGAAGCGGTATGGGCCATTTCAGGTCACGTCTTTTAGAAAGCGGGTCCTCTTTTTCCTGTGCTCCTTTCCCCCTTTGTCAGCTGGATAAGGATACAAACGAAGCTTAGCGAATGGTATACCTTAGGACAAAGCCTCTGTCCTTGAAGCCTCACTCACAGAGAAGCTGACTAGTACAATCTGCTCGAACTATAATGTGATCCAGGAAGAAACATACCGTATTTCTGCCTTGACACATTTTTGGATTGAACTGTTCTAGCCTAGCTAACTGAATCAGGAGACAACCAACATTTAAAAAAATAAAAACAAGAACAACCCCAAACTTATTAGGTGTATGTGACCAGGCTAGTGTAGAATAATTTAAACACATTTTAGCACAAATGACCAGTGCACTATATGTGAAGAACAGCTGAGAAAAATAAAGCATTGTGGAATTAGCACACAGAGGATCTTTATTAAGCAATACTTCATTTTATATATCATTTTTGGCTAACCACTATTGCCAGGTCTTGTAAATTTTTTCTTTCATTTTTCTCTCTCAGAAATCATGATGATGCCTAAAAGCTAATAGTAGCAGCTAATAATTGCTAAGTATTTACTATGTGTCAGAAATTGTCTGTTTTATGCTTCAATAGATCTTGTCTTTACTACAACACTAACAGGCAAATATCAAACTTGTCCCCCTTTTCTAGACACAATGGATTAAGAACAGAGAGGCTAAGTGTCCACCCAACTTTATTGCAAATTATAAGCAGCATAGAGGGAACCTGAACCCAAGTAGTTTGGCAACCGGAATACACATTAACCTCCTCACTGGACTGCCTATCTCTTGCAGTTTATCACAGAAGATTAAAAATGAATAGATGTGTCCTTGCCACAAGGAGCTTTCAAAATTAAATGCAATATAAAGTAGAACTATCTGCTTCAGTAAGTGGTATAAAAATATTGTAGATTTTCCAAAAAAGCAGGAAATGAGAACTAATCAAAGAGTTGTAGGATATTTTGTGGAGGAAAATAGTATTTTAATCACTTCAGCATATTTTTACTGAATGTCACTTCATGACAAATCTTCAAAGAGTCTGTAGTTAAATGATAAGTAAAAACTGTATCCACACTGACACATACTCAGGAAAATATCCTGCTTTCTAAAGCAGGAAAATAAGATTTGAATACACAGAAATTATGTTTCTACTTCAAATTTTTAAAATTTCAAATCCAGAATTTCCTAGCTTTTAAGCAGTTTAAAGTAAGTTTTTCTGCTTTCTCTTTTAAAAGTAAACATGTGCTTGCATTTGAACTAAGTATATTGAAATCTATCTGCATATTGACAAGTGTACCTCTACGGGCACAGTTCAAAGTACTTTTGTAGGCTGAGTCTGCCATGTAACGTCTAGTCAGACTAAAAAAGCTCGTGACCAGCATGCTAAAAGTAATCCTTCTGCTTCTTTTTAACCACTCTTATTCCAAGGGTACCAGTTATCCTAACTTGGCTCCGAAAAGACTGGTTTTGCCTATCCTTGTACTTACGTAAGTGGAAATGTAAATTATGTACTCTTTTGTTATGGCTACTTTCACTAATTTTATGTTTGAGACAGTTGTCTAAAGTGATGAGCATAATTATTATTGGTTTATTTTCATTCACCATAGCATTTCATTGTCTAAATATGCCACAATTTATCCACTCTCCTACTGATAAGTTTTTCAAGAGTTTCCAGTTTGGGGTTGCTACAGAAATAATTCTTTGAACATCCTCATATGTATGTCTTGTCCATACATCCACATGTTCAAAAATGGAATATACATAGCAGCGGCCTTACTAGATAATAGGTCATAAAAGCATTTAAAAAGTTATTGCCTACTTGGAAAGCAAACACAGTAAATAATGTTACACGTTAAGCTAAGTTTTCTAGTCTGTTCTGTTGGATATGGGCATTAACCAAAGTCTAGTCAAGAATATGAGAATAAACAATGCTTGTTTTTCACACACCAAATCAGACTACAGGAATAAAGTTAGAAAGCCCTAATAATGTAAGGATTAGTTGTGAGAACAAAAGTGTCCGTGTTCACACAACATAATTTCCCTAATTACTCTTTCTAGAGTCAGGTTTTAGCTGTAGTTCACTGATGCCTTATCATGGGGACTGGCTCTTGTCATTTTCCATGAAATTGCTTTTAAAATACCACACTGAGCTTTAGGAAACGTTCTCGGGAGTCCTTGAGGTCACTCTGGGTTGGAGTATGGCCAGAGCAGGGCCTTCCTTAGCATTTGGTGAGATGAATCTCTTGGGAATCTCTCTTGGAGCACTGTTTTCACTCTTATTCTTCTTATTTCTGTTTCAGTCAAGTGAATTTCACATGTAATGCCTCACAGCACTCTCACTGCTCTAAATTCATTTCTTGCCATTTATCTTAAATGTGCTATGAAAGCCTTGCTTATGAAACATTGAAAGAAGGCATAATTATTTGTCTAATCTCTGTCCAACCACCTAAATGGTAGACTTGCTGATTGAAGTTTCTCCCATGCCTACTGGCAGTCAGACCTTTGAGAGTGTTGGACCCAATGGGGAAATTAAACTGTGAGAAAGTTATCATGTTAATTTATTTCAAAACATAAATAATTTACTAGCAACCAGGCTAAGTCAATGTCTTTGTGAAGCTAGAGGAATCTGAGTAAAGTATATGGGTTAAGCATGGTCTTCTTCCTTGAAAGAATGATTCAAAGATTGCTCAGATGTTAAAGTCTGAGTCCCCCACCCCTTTCATAACCCTTAGTAGCACATAACTGGCTTATTTGGTGGAGAACACATTCCTCAGCCCCCAGTACTGGCCAACTTGGCCTGGTTTAACTTGTGCTATGCCTTTTTGTAACAGCAGCCTCAGATGGAAACATCTGGAAAAATCCCATGACTGAGCTGGTGGGATCAAAGACCAAAGTGAAATGGCCTATTGTTAATTTCCAGGAACTGACACAGAATGGAGTATGAAATAATTCAGTTGGGCACGAATCCCATCAAATTTTTGAAAGAACTGTATATCACTGTATTGCCTCAGCAGATAGTGGAAGGAAAAGCAGTTCAGCAAAGTTGAAGAAAAATCAATCTTTGCACACATGTACGCATGAACGTGTACATGTGTACCCATGCCAAACTACTCAGATGTGTATTCAACATATTAAAAGTGTATTTTTCTAATGGCAAAGTCAACTTGCCATAGAAGATACTGAAAAACACCAAAGCAAGCTGAAGAAACACTTAAGTTCTTCAGGACTTCGAGTGAGGAATTATGTTTGCACAGAAGTACCCTGGTCTCCATCAGACTGGATTCTGGAGGGTAGTGGCTGGCTGGCTTACCTTCAATCTTCTCCACAGCTTGGACAGCATTTGGCACAGGGTTTGTAGTAAGTGAAAGTTTGTTGAATGAACAAATGAGTACAAGTATAAATAAAACAAGCAGCAGTGGTTCATAGGTTAAGTGTTAAACAAGAAGTGAAGTCTACCTAAATCTTGACTTCTTTTGTTTGCAGTTAATTTGCTTCCTTGGCATTTGGTACATACTTAAAAAACAGAGAAACAAAAATACTTCCCTGCGCTGAACAGATACATGGTATATACAGAATTTAGGTATTTGTAGATCTTAGGTATTTACAGAATTAGGACTACAAAGTCCATTCAGATATCACCTCTATAACTGCCCATGTGTTTAAAGAGAGACAGAAATCATGTGACTCAAAGAAATATACAATGATTATGCAGTATCATTGGTCAAGGAACAAAGGTAAAGCACTACAAAAACATAAACTGCAATGCAAGGTAAAAAAATATTCATTGATGTTGTATTGGGAGTAAGAACACTGAGAATATTTAGGGAGAAATAATCTGAGCAATTAGAATCAGGTTTTTCTACTCATGCAAAGACCTTGCTCTAGAATATAACCCCAGGAGAGATGGTAGCTTTATGTGCTGTTCACCAGTGTGTCCCAAGGGTCTAGAACAATGCCAGGCACATTATGGATGCTTGGTACATGTTTGATGAATGAATGAAAAAATTTAAAATACTGAAAAGGAGGGGGTGTCAAATTTTATTAGGGTTACTAATTGCCCTGTTCATTTATTGTTTCCTCCAACATAACAATAATTATGATTAAAGGACAAAAAGGTAGAATATAAAAGTTTCCTCTTTACCTCTAACCGTGGGTGTTTTCCATACAGACCTTATGCTGAGCTTTGCCTTCTTCTGATTTAAGGGGGACATGAGTCAGTTAGGAGGATGTCGGGGAAAAAAAACCCTGATCAGAAGTGTAATAAAAGGAACTTGGCCTACTGTAACCCTGAGCTTTTTTCATACATCCTAAATATTTATGCAATAAAACCACAAACTTGCCAGTGGAGAACAGGAGAATCTGATTCATCTGCTTAAAGTACGAATGCATGATTTAGTTGCAAGAAAAAAAGAGAGAAACTAGTAGCTTCTTCTCTTATGGTTTGTGTGAACATAAATCAAACATAGGAACGTTATAGAGTAGTTGGGTAGTTTTTCAAACTTTTATAACTTGGGTAGTTTTTCAAACTTTTATAACTCTGATGTTAGAGGTGTCAGAAATACATGCAAACCAAATTTCCCTCCTAAAGTTGTTAAAACTACCGTTCTGCTGGTCCTAGCATGTATTTTTATCTTTTTGCCTGTACTAGGCATAGGAACACTTGTCAAAGGTATTTTAATGAATATATTTTGTACAGTTGTACAAGGTTGTTTGCTTAAAGATGAATGCATTTTTGTTTTACAAAGTCATTTGCAGATTTCCTCTATTCCACCTCTATTCTGAGGCTCTTACAGGTTTGGAAAAGCAGAAGAGCACAGAGATCCCTCTTAACTACAGGAAAGCACAAAGGTAGAGTAGGCCAAGTTGCTTTTAGTACACTTCTGATCAGGGCCTTTTTTTCTCCCAGGACATCCTCCTGGCTGGCTCATCTCCCTCTTCGGACAGAACAAGGCAGGACTCAGCATAAAGACAAACTTACCTACTCTTGCTCCTGAAGGCATACCCGTTGGCAGACAAGGTAGAAGAGAATTGTCACACAGCCATCTGACTTGTGTGCCACAAAGTTACGAGGCCAAATGAGGTCACAACAGCTGCATAATAGTATGAAATGAAGCCCAGGGTTGCCCGAGCAAATCCACGAGTCATTCACATTCCTCAAAGCATGAACTGGAAGTCAGAGTGGGAGTTTTTGTTTGGCCTTTGAAAATGCATTTTTGTGTTCCTCGCTGTCCTGTAACTAAGAACTTCTCTAACTTTTTTCCCCTTCAAAAAGCCAAAGCAAAAGGGGGAAAGAGTCACAACAGGGACTGATTTTCCTTCAGCAAAATTCTTTCTTGTTAGCCATCCTGCAAAGTTCATTAGCTGAATAAACCATTCTCTACAGACCTCATCTTTATTCCTTTCCCCTTGCCCCTCCCCCTGCCTTTCTTTTTAACCTTTCAGTACAGAATTAGGTCTTTGTGATGTTCAGCACATCAATGAACTCTCACCCCGCCAGCCACAGCTCCTGGACGAGGGCAGGGGCAGCTCTGTGGGTTGCATTTCAAATTAGTGAGACGGTGACAGGAAACCCAGCCCCGCTTCCAATGGGTCCTGTGAGCATGATTCATAACACAAACATGTTAGCAAATGAAAGCCAGGAAGAAAGAGGCATGGGACTTGGAGTCATTGAAGCAAGTCATTGAAGTCATCTGAAGCAAGATTTAGAGCATTATGGGAGGGATTTAGTCTTGTGAAACCTAGCTGCAGACAGATGTGCCTCAAAAGAAGGCAAAATGACATTTATAGCTTCTTCTAAGATAAGCTCAAAATAAAACAAAACCAACCATAACCATAATTACTCTTACCGCCACCACTATCATCCTACCAACCATCCCATTCCTATCCTGGCTAAATACACACATAAATGAACAAGTGAATGGATGAATGAATGACATAAGTCCTTTTTTACTTCATCAATCATATTTAGATTTTCTTTTCTTATAAATACTGTAGAGCCATTTGCTGAAATAGTTGCTAATTCTTTTTATGAGATTTGAAAAGATGCTGCAAAGATATTTAAATATTCAGTGAACTTAAAGTACAAATTAATTTAGATATTCTCATTTATATACATAAGTTTCCACACCAAGTGTAACAGATGCAATGCTAAATAGCTGATTGGTTAGAAATATGCTCTGAGGGGTTGGGGATTTAGCTCAGTGGCACAGTGCCTGCCTGGCAAGCGTGAGGTCATGAGTTTGATTCCTGGTACCGGAAAAAACAAAACAAACAAACAAAATTTTGGGGATGGGGATTTAGCTCAG